>NW_019229281.1:150512-218104 GCF_002742605.1 Olea europaea var. sylvestris
AAAGAAAATACAGATTAAAAAGAAAAAAGGCAAAAAGAAAATTGAACAAGAAAAAGACTTGGATAATTTTGAAGACAATAATTCAGAAGAAGATGATAATCCAGAAGGTTGTACTGATGGAGGAGACTCTTTAGACAGCATTGGCAGACATAATTATGAAACAAGATAAGGATTCATTCAGATTTTAGCCTAAAGAAGACATTTGGCAAAAAGTTACGGTGATTTTCAGACAAGACTCAGCCACTTGAAGACTTTTGTCTAGATCTCAAGAAAAGATCAAGAATTATTGTACAAAAAGAAGAATCTTTACTGTTTTCTTTTTGAAAAATTTGTAAAGAATCTTACTGTTTGATAAAGTAAGATTTAATAGAATAACTTTTTACTGTTTCCTTTTTGACGTTTTTACTGTTTTCTTTTTGACGTTTTGAAAAAAGCAAAGATTCCTTGCTTTTGAAAAACGCTTCCTCTCTCTTTTCTCTCCTATAAAAGGAGATCATTCTTTCATTTGTAAACACACAAGAAAATAAATACAATACAAGTTTTGAATTCTCTCAAATATGTTCTAATTTTCTTTCTCTCCCGAAAGGGAAATTCTTAATTGTTCTTATTCTTAGATAGAATAATATCCCACAAAAATATGTTGTTTTATAAACTACCGATGGATCATTCCGGTAGGTATGTTTTATAGTTCTAAGATATGGTACTAATAGTTAATATTAGTTCCAGATCTTATAAGAACAATTTCTGTTTATAAAATCTTTATTTTGTAAAAGTTTTATGATTTTTGTAAAAAATTTTATGTTTCATGCTGAGTATATGATAAGAGCATGTCTTAACTCCAAGTTAAAAGTTTAAACTGTTTTTAAAATAAGCCTTGAGTGACCTCTCGAAGCGTAAATGCCCAGTGAAGAGGCTATGAGACGCATAGAAGAGGGAAAGGGATCACTGTTTTAAGAATTCTTGTTAAGGGAGTGCCAGTGGTGTCCTTACAAGAATGGAGTTAGGCCCAAGTTCATATATCTCAGATGACATGATTTAAAAAAAAAAAAAAGGGATATTATTTTATCAAAAGAAAAAGACATTTAAATTAAGAAGAGTACTGAGTAGGATTTTTATAATTTATCCTAACAACCCCCTATAACGGCCTTAAAATCCTTGAAATAACCTCTTTTTCAGGGACCCCCCCTTTTCTGTTTATAAAATCTTTATTTTGTAAAAGTTTTTTGATTTTTGTAAAAAAATTTATGTTTCATGCTGAGTATATGATAAGAGCATGTCTTAACTCCAAGTTAAAAGTTTAAACTGTTTTTAAAATAAGCCTTGAGTGACCTCTCAAAGCCTAAATGCCCAGTGAAGAGGCTATGAGACGCATAGAAGAGGGAAATGGATCACTGTTTTAAGAATTCTTGTTAAGGGAGTACCAGTGGTGTCCTTACAAGAATGGAGTTAGGCCCAAGTTCATATATCTCAAATGGCATGATTTTTAAAAAAAAAAAAAAAAAAAAAAGGGATATTATTTTATCAAAAGAAAAAGACATTTAAATTAAGAAGAGTACTGAGTAGGATTTTTATAATTTATCCTAACAACCCCCTATAACAGCCTTAAAATCCTTGAAATAACCTCTTTTTCAGGGACCCCCCCTTTCTTTGAAAAATGGATAGTATTTTTAGTAAACATAATAAATTCATTATTGTTTATATAGATGATATTTTAGTATTTAGTAAAAATAGGCGAGAACATAGAGGTCATTTACAAATTCTCTTTTCAGAATTTATTAGACATGGTTTAATTATAAATAGTATTTCCTGATATAGAAACAAGATAATGATATTCATTTAAGAATTGTTTAACTTCTTTGCCTTTAGTCCATCTATTTAAGCAAAGTTGTTCAAGATTTCTAATAGCTTGGTTCTAAAGGTCTAACTTTTCCTCTAACTATATAATTTCTTTCTTTATTATTATAATCTGTAAAAGGTATTCTAGGAGGATGACCACCTAAATATTGATATGGTTCTAGGGGCATTTTTTAATCCAAATGGCATAACTAACCATTCAAAATGTCCTTCTGGGCTAGTGAAAGCTGTCCATTCTATTGAATCTGGGTGCATTTTTACTTGCCAAAAACCAGATTTTAAATCAAACTTTATATATACACGCAGGAGGTTAAAAGGAATTAGAGTCCCTTTTATGATTAAACTTGTGGTTGCTAGGTTATATATATATATATGGACAGAAAACGGGGAACAGGGAGGAACAAATTTGACTCCACTTTGCAGTCAATTATTGTGGCTCCACTACGCACATAATTGAGGGGAAAAAATTTGGGAATCAAGTTGCTGAAGCTAATTAATTACACACGAAATTGGAGCAGAGATACCAACACAAAAAAGGGGCAGCTTGGAGTCCTTTGAAAAGTCAAATATTGAGAGCAACCAATTTTATATTTTTACATTCTTTTGATTGATTGACACAAACAGAGAGAGAAGAAAATTGAGGCAGGCAATTATATATTTTTTACACACTCTCTGCCAAAGGAAATTGATACAGACGGAGGCAGGTTCTTGGGGAATTAAATTAAAAACGACAGCTTTGGGGAAAGGAGACAGCAGACAGCATAATTGGGAACTTTTTACGTTCCGTCAATTTTCGATGATGTATAATTCCTTGTTTTTTTTCTCTATTAAAATGAGTAGTTAAATTTAATTTTAGGGCGAACAATGTAACTGATTTGGGATCTTTATTTCTTTTATTTGAGATTTTTGTTCTTTTATATTTTGTGTGACTTTTAATTATATTTTTCATGCTTTGAATTTTCTGGCCAATTATTCAATGTTTTCGTGAACAATAATTACGTAGAGATGCGGATTCTTGTTTAGATCACTTATTAAAATTTGGTAAATTAATATAACGTGTAGAGATACCTATATTAATTATTGCGGTCCTATAGAAATTCTTAGAGCTGCTATTTCGTTTAATTAAATTTAATTTGCATAGAGATAAAGAATTGAACTAATTAAATAGGCTCAACGAGAACTCGAGAGGAGTAAGTTGAATACAATATAAGAATTCGATCGAACACTACTTTAGTTTTGTGAATCTCGATATTAGAAATAAAGGTGACCAATAGGTGAATTTGTTCCGCCCTAATTCTCATTTATTAATTTTATTCTCACTAATTTTCTGTTGCATCACGAAATTTCTAGTAGTAAGATTTAAAAATCACATTTAATTGTTTTTATTTATTTATTTTCATTAAATAGAAGTTAGGAACAATAAATTGAGTACTAAAATATAGTCCTCGTGGGAACGATAATCCGGACTCAAAAGGTCCACTTTATACTTGTTACGATCCATTCACTTGCAGGATAAAATCGACAAAAGGCACAATTAGGTCAACATCAACAAAACTATTAAAATTCAGACACTTACAATCCCAGTTGGAAAGAACATCCAAATCTCTAGTAGGGTGGTAACCAAAATCAGAATAGATCACAGAGGCAATTTTAGCAGTAGAAGACACTTCAGTTAGAAAAGATGTTTGGGAAATTCATGGAGAAGACCAATCAGTACATAGAGAAAATCAAAGCCTCTCCAAAACCAAAATGCTGTCATCAAAAACTTGGAAACTCAAATGGGACAGATGGCCATTGCCTTGACTGGGAGAGCTCCGGTTAATTTGCTAAGTAACACACAAATCAACCCTAAGGAGCACGTCAAAGCCATTACAACGTGAAGTGGGGTGCAGCTACCCGAAATACATGTCAAGAGGCCCGATGTGAATGGAGAGACAACACCTCTTGAGAGGAAGAAACTGTGGTGTAGGACAAACAACGAAAGGAATCAACTCTAAAGGAAAGTTCCGAGAAATCACAAGATAATGCCATAGCTATAGTCAACCCGTACAAGCCTTTAATTCCATCTCAGCGGTTAAAGAAGCATAAAATGGAGCAGCAATACAAGAAAATTATAGAAGTCTTCAAGAAACTCCACATCAATATCTTGCTCGTCGATGCACTATTCCAGATGCCCCGGTATGTAAAGTTTCTGAAGGACATATTATCAAATAAACACAAGCTGGAGGATCATGAGACAATAATGCTAACTGAGAAATGTAGTGCCAGAATTAAAAAAAAAAAAAAAAAAAGCTCCCACCAAAATTGAAAGATCCAGGGAGTTTCACAGTCCATTGCACAATTGGTATTTTTATTTTAATAAAGCATTGTGTGATCTTAGTGCTAGCATTAACTTGATGCCACTTTCTATATTCAGAAAACTAGGATTGGGAGAACCTAAGACAACTACAGTAACTCTACAACTAGCTGATTGATCACTTACACATCCACGAGGGATTATCATAGATGTATTAGTCAAAGTGGATAAACTCATATTCCCAGAGGACTTCTTGATTTTGGACATGGAAGAAGACAAGGACGTGCCTATCATATTAGGATGACCATTTTTGGCTACTGCAAGAGCCCTCATTGATGTGCAGCAAGGACAATTAACTTTGAGACTAGGGGAGGAGAATGTTTCTTTTAATATTTTCAAGGCAATGAAATACCCCACCGAGATTAAAAGCTATTTCCAAATTGAAGTAACACAGGAATTTCCTATAATTTTGAGTTGAAGAAATAGCTAGACATTCATGAGTCCTGTGTGGTGCGCTCTCCATCCACTCTCACTGATTCAAAGGAGATTAAGGCATTCAATGTGGGATTTCATACGGATGAGAAAAGAAAGTCGCACCACTTGGAGAAAGATAGGTATGAAATTCGGAGGATAACTGCAGTGCAGAACAAGACCATATTGAGCAAACTACGCAGGACCTCCCAAGCCATATTTAAAGTGCCATAAAACACTTGTTCCAAAAGTCGAGCTATCGACTATAAACTAGCGCTAGGTGGGAGGCAACCCACTGTATCATTTTAAGTTATTTTGTTCTTTGCATTAGTTCAGAAATTTTTCAATTTTGTGTTTGCATTATTTATCGTTTAGGACATCATTCATCCAGCATGTCAATAAATAGCCTAAGCACAATCCACACGAGTCCCTATGCATTGAACACGAGTCATGAGGTTGAAGTCCTATTTTAGTCAATCATGGGTCAAATTGAACAAAGTGCATGTTTAGAGCTAAGTTTCGTTGGTGATTCACATTTTTTGTATATGAACTCTATATTGAGATAGAATTTATGCATCTTGCATGACAACAATGTACACAAGCACCTTGAAGCAAGTTTGAGAGATTTGATGCCGCCAAAAAGGATGTCACAAGGAAAGGAAACAACACCACCGGTCCTAGTTTTCATTCACCACCTCCATATAGAGCATAGGAGTACTCATACCCCATCTGGCACTTTTAGTTTATTATTCTCCTTCAATTATGCATGTTCAAACTTTTATTTCATTTCCACGTTGAGGGTAATGTTATGGGGTGACATAATTTTGGTTTCCATTTTTCATCGCATTGTTTATATTCATCAATAACTATGTTTAATTTTTGTTTTCTGTGTGATTGACGAGTGAAAAAAAAAAGAAAAAAAAAAGTGGAAAATTGACATGTTTTGTCCATTTCTTTTATGAATTTGTGTGCTTGTGTGGGCTTGATAGCCTTGCTGGCTATGATTTGACTATTGGAATAATATAATTAGAAACTGTGGATATGGTGCAAAATTTAATTAACTTGTATTTGTTGATGTAATACTTGACAATTCTTTGTGTACGCTACTCATGCTCTACATGTTAGGTTAGTAATTGGGTTCTTGAAAAAAGTAGGAGAAACAAAAAAAACCCTCGATTGTATTGACCCATAAACTAATTTTAAATAGTTTGGAGATGGTTGAACAATTATAGGAGAACTTTGAGATGAGTGGGGCCTCCGTGCATGAATTTTTATTATGTAGATTGTCTAGACTAGTGAGATGAAGATTAGATGAAAGCCTTAAGTTGGGGTTGATTTTGGAAGCTAAATGTCTAGAAAAATAAAGAGGGGCATAAAAATTAACTTGTGTAAACATGACACTTCTTTCCAAGCCTTTATGACTCGAGCAAATAAGCTTGCAAAAGTTTAAAATCTGGTACCCTAAAACCAACTAATTTAGGAGTCATTGGCCTAAAACTTGCGACAGGGGTCATATAGAAAGCAAGAAGGGGATAAGTTAATAAAAGGTCATCTTACCGAGCTTTTATAACTCGAGTGAATAAGTTTGCTAGGGTTTAAAACCTAGTTCCCTAAAATCAACTGGTTTGGGAGTCATAGTCCTAAAACTCGCTCTAGGGGCTAAATAGAAAGCAAATAAGAAGATGATAATAATAATAAAAAAACAGAAAACAAGAGATAAAAGACACAATAATATGAGGAAAGCCCTTGGACATTTGGTTGATAAAACTTAGTGGTGGCAATGGGCCGAGCCGAGTTGGCTCGACCCTTAATCGTACGAGCTCAACTCGCGCTAGTGACAAGCCGAGCTCGGGCTCGGCTCATTCAATTTGGGCGAGCTCAGCTCAGCCCACGAGCTCGTGGGCCAAGCCGAGCTTAGGCTCATTGGTTCGTCAATTTTTTTTTTTAAAACAGTTTTACAAATAAATGAAATAATAGAAAACACTTTTAAAAAAAATAAAAAGTGTTAAAAAATACAAATAATTTAACGAAAACAATTTTTTATTTTTTTTATTTATATCATATTGTAATACTTTTTATAAAGTATAAAATATTTATATAATGAAGACGAATTATTTTTTGAAATACATTTACAAAAAATATATTTTTTTGATTTCTTTTTAAAATAGATAAAATGTAAACCCTCCTCCTTTATCCGGGCTTGAGACCGGCTACATCAATTTTAAGTAGACGGAGTTAAAAATTGTACACGAACAACTTGTTGTAACGTGTACAATTTTTTAAAAAACATTAAATTTAACGATTAAAAAATAAAGAACTTATGATTAATATAATTAAATCAAATATCACTTACCTGACGACGTACAATTTCAACATATTTATCTTGTAGTCGAAAATGAGCGTCCTGTCAATCCTCCTCACGTACGTTAACGCTTCCAAAACATCTTCTTTCAGTCGGCTCCTGACATCGGTCAAAACCCTTTTACCTGCACTAAAAGCAGACTCCGAAACAACAGTACTAACTGGAGGTGACAACAGATCTTTCGCAATTGCAGAAACAATTGGCCAACATCTTTCATACTTTCGCCAGAATTCAATTACTTCTTCTGAACTTTTTTTAATTGTTCTGTCTGTTGGCATATTATGATCGAAGTAATCAATTAATTCGGCAGGCATCGCATTTTGAGTTTCGACCGATGTTTGATAAGATGCAAATGTAGACGACATGGCAGTAAATGAACACATTGCAGTTGCATCATATCTAAATGTATTAATACCTTGAAATAAATTCATTATTTCGACGTCATCTTCTTCAATTTCAGCAGAAAGAGTAGGTACAGAGGGTACCCGACTGACGTTCGCACCCATTCTTTCCGCATATAAATCATACATTCCACATAATGTTTGCTCTAAATTCTTATAGGTGATAGGTGTATCAAGTATTAAAGATTTATTGATTTGATTAATTACGTATTTAGTTCCCGAAATATTATATCGGGGGTCCATTGCGCATGCTAAAGGAAATAACATAGGCAGTTCTTCTCAATATTTTCTAAATTTTAATTCCATAGCAATTATAATTTCACTAAAAGCAGGATCATTTTTATATTTATGGAATGTTCTTGTAATTATATAAAGGCGTTCAAGAACCATACAGCTTGTGGGATAATAAACGCCAGATAAAATTTTTGTGGTCTCATAAAAAAATGTCAAAAATCGTTTAACTTTCAAAGCTAAAATCCATTCGGATTTATTTAACATACCATCGTCAACACTTCTAACATGTCTATTGTTATAAAAGTCAGTTATTAAATTTTTGAAACCTTCACATGACTTTAATAGCAAGTAAGTAGAGTTCGATCTATGGCCTACATTGCTAACAAATGTTTTAGCAGTCGTCACCCCTAGTTTGGCACAAACATCTTCAAATGCTTGTTTTCTACTAGGAAAGATCATAATATATACTAATGCATTCATAATCCTTTGAAATTCATCCTTTATATGTTTTAAACCATCTTGCACAATTAAATTCAAGATATGGTACACACAACGAATATGAAACAAATACCCACTAAAATCAGGTTGAAGTGTCCTACACAATTTATCGACGATTACCTTATTAATTTTAGCATTATCAAAAGTAAAAGATTGAATTTTAGTCTCGCAATGATATTCTCTAACAATACTGATAATAGCATTATATATATTATTAGCATTGTGAGGAAACTCAATAATTTTAAAAGCAATAATTTTCTTATGCACGCACTGAAGTGGGTCTATATAGTGTGCAGTTGCAGCTATATATGCCATTTTATTAACCCCTTCCTATATATCAGAAGTTAAAGATATAGCACCCCCATATTGTTGCAAATTTATAATTAATTGTTGTTTTGAATTATTGAAATAATTTATTATATTGGTACGAAGAGTGTTTCGACTTACCCCAACGTACCTCGGTTGTAGATATTCTTTCACGAACGAGACGAAGTGTTGGTTGTCTGCAATAGCCAAAGGCAACTCAGTGGCAGCAACAAATTTCACCATTCCGGTTCGAGTACTATCCTCCGAGTACACCCACGTGGATAGGGGTGAAGTTAAAGAATCGACGCCTGGACTGCCAAATTGCAATTGTGTTTGACCAGCTGGAAGAAATCCATGTCTGGCCGCACATGCTTTGTAGTGGCGGTTGAGATGGTACCAATTTCTTTTTGCCATGTCAATCTTTGTTGGCAGTATTTTCATGCTGCTTTAGATTCTGCAAGGCCATCGATGACTTTTCCCGTTGAAATCAACTTAAAGTGATCCCAACATTTTGCTTGTTTTTTGGGCTTTCACTTTCCCTTCGCATATGGGATGTTTAATTCAGTATCTTCATCCTCATGTTATGCTTCAAGAACGTTAATATCATCCAAATCAATTGGATTGTAGCTTCCCTGACCGTGAATGTGAACATCTTCAGGTATCGATAGGTCATTTAGACCGGCAAATTCATTTGAAAATTGACTTTACGACGTCCTAGGTGATTCGCCATGATGTGGCCCACATCCTATATCGAACAAGCTTTCAACAAATGAACGTTGATCCATTTGTTTGATTGTTTATGATGAAATCTTAACTAGAAGAATATAAATATAGTGAGATTGTGAGAATTGAGAATTGGATGAATTGGAATTGTAACTAATAAACTGTAAAAATTTAATTGATATTGTATATTTTTCAGCACAAGAAAGTAAAAACTCGATAATTGATATAATAAAAGAGAGTTGAGAGATTTGGAGTAGCAATTGATATGACAAAAAATCTTTGGAGGAAGAGGTATTTATAGTAGGAGGAGGGGGGAAATTAAAAAAGAAAATAGTTAAGTGACCGAAACGATCACTGAATTCAGTGACCCAAACGTCACTAAAAAAAATTCAGTGACCGTTTGGTCACTTTAATGGTCACTTTTTTTAAAAAGTGATCATTTTGGTCACTTAAATGTTGTGGCTGGCTCGCCTGAACGGGCTCGGTTTGCCTCCCAGCGAGGCCCACTCGACTCGTGCTCGGGCTCATGATTTTACAAGCCTGAGCTACCCACGAGCCCTGTTTTCAAGAGTTGAGCCGCGTTTTCAAGAGCCGAGCCGATGAGCGGCTCGGCCCTTTTGACATCCCTAATAAAACTATACCTTTGATGCGAGGCTAGTAACTTAGTCCAATCTTAAAGGTCGAAGCAATCAAAACTAAGAGAGCCTTTACTCATTGACGTGTGAACTTGTAAGAGTAAAACCAATCCAAGCCAAGAGAGGGAATGGACTGCAGTTATTTAAACTCCTAACTTTAGAACACACCCAGAGATAATTGAGTGAAAAGAATAAGTTTGGGGGTGTGTATCTCTCGAGCGAAGAGAGGATATATTTGACTACTATGGGTAGAGAGTAAACCAATCATGAGCTTAACAAGCTGGCATGAGTTCACACACACACGTCGAGTTATGCATTTACAAGTGAAGGTTGATTTTACTATTGGACTTTTGAAACTATTTCTTATGTTGATTACTGAATTCCAATCATTAGATACGACAAGTTGTCAAGTCATGTTTTGTGTAGAGTTAAAGTCATTATCTTATTTGAGGACAAACAATAGTTGAAATTTGGAGGGTTTGATAAGTGCGTTTTTACATACTTATTTGGCCACAAAACATGATTAACTGTTGATCAAAGTGTTTGAATTGTGTTTTAATTCTATGTAATTTTGTTTTATAGGAGAATATCGATGAATGTGGCGGAATTCAAGAGAAAAGAAAAGAAAAATGATAAAAAAAAATGAAGGAAACCCAAAGTATGAGGACTAAATTGCAACAATTCAATAGTTGATTCGGACCACAAAATGAAGACTAAAGATGTTGTGGGTTCAATTGGAAGCAACTAAAATCCCTTTTGTTTAGAGTGGAGGACTGCCCAACGTCAAAAATCAATTACTGAGAAGAAATTTTTGACCTGGTCGACTGCCTGGATTTTGCCTGAGCGACATCCCAGGCCAATCGCAAAAATTATTTGTTTTCTATTTTGGTTGAAATTCTTATGAAAACAAATCTTTTGAGGTATTTTACAATCCTAGGGCCATCTCTAAGCATACACCATGCATTATAATACATTCATAAGGGTTTTGAGAGAGGAGAATAAGGCAAGAACGTAAAGATTGAAATCAAGACACAAAGATTCAATTCAAGATTTAAAGTGGTGATGTCTTTTCTTTATTTTTTTAGTTTGTTTTCTTCTTTCCATCATGTTAGGCTAGATTTTTATGTGCTAGAAGATCGATGAGCCCTTTAACGTGATTCTTAATTACTTGTTTCATATTTTTTACATCAAAACACCTTTGATTATTTTGAATGATTTATATGCATTTAATTTCTTTTGCAATTAAGGGCCCATAATTGTGTGGGTTCGGGTAACTTATTTCTTGCATTCGAGAGAAGGTTAACAGGTCCGACAAGGTATAAATCATCGTAGAGTCCAATAGGGGATAGAGATATATCGCTATGCTCTGCGTGAATCTTTAAGTGCTTACAAAACTACATTCATTCGTTTATATTTGCACCCTTCTTAGAGATATAGGCTGGTGGTATATGAGAGTAGGTTCAACTTTGCTCGAGAGAGACTGTTGGATAGATTTAGGAGTATTGATTCTTCATAATGTTGTCAATTTGTGAAATTATGGTTAAATTGAACATTACTTGGAAATTTGTGATCCTAGTGCTCTATACAATCACTATATACATTAAATTGCATTTTCAACATTTAATAGTATTTTAGTTCATCCAAACATCAAATTGCATTTTGTTCGTTGCGCGCATAATTAATTGCATAATTAGTTTAGGTTAGGAAATAATTAGGTTATAAAATCACTTGTTAAAATTTAGCTTCAGTTAAGGCCAAGATAAATAATATCGAACTAAATCAATCTCTGTGGGATGATATTCGAGCTCAAATTATCTATTTTATTACTTTTTAACGAACCGTACACTTGCGGAGGTTTAAATCGAAAGAACAATTTCATGAACACACTCTCTGCATGTTTTTCACACATTTGGCCACTTGAACCTGAGCTTTACGCTTCCTTTTTTCAAACTGCACAAGGGTAAAACAAGTCATCATGAATAGCAAAGCATATAATATTAAATATAACAAAATTAATCATCCTAAGGAAATGAGCACAAAAAAGTTCTAGAATCGTACCAAGAAAAACACTCCAATGACGGGAAATTGGGAATGTTAAGTAGCTTTTTGAAATTAACTTTACAAGTTGAGAAAAATAAAAAAGAACGATGGGAAATCATTCATCTGAAAAAGCATGGAACATGCTACAACTTTAAGGTTGCAAACCCAAGTGCAGGTTGTCTCAAATAGCAAACTCAGAAGTTTGAGGTCGAACCACAAGGAATTGGAAGGAAATAAACTAGTCTATGAGTAGTGAATGGTTGGTGGAAATACGATGAAGAAAACATTGGAGCGTTGGGGATTCACTTCGAATAAATGAGTAGAAATTATTTTTTGATCTTTTATTCAAATCATATGAAAATCAACTAGGAAGTGATCTCATATGGAAAAAAACATTGATCGCAAATATACTAAAAGATAGTTCTTGATGATTGTTTGAGAAAATATGTCAAAATAAGTTGTTGGTATGTAGAGATTATCTAAGCATTTATTGTGCCAAATTTGTCAACAATAAATTGAAGTCTTTGACAAACCAAAACCATTTGTAGAACATATACTTCAACCAAACAAAAAGATGAACATTTAAGAACAAAGTGAAAGATCAAAGACAATACTACACATTCATCAAAGTTTCACCTCTAGCTCTAGCTAAAGGTTTAGAAGTACATAATAAAATGTTATAAAGAAAATGAAGGAAACTAGAATATGATGAAAAGGAATTGATGCTATCAAACTTTTGGCCAAGATCCCCTTAATAGGCAAAGGAACATCCAACATGCAAGTGGACAATACAACTTGTTTCCGTCCAACTTGAAGATAGCTGGAATGTGCAAATTGATACCAATTTTCATATATTTTGTCCAGTGAATTTGGACTTTTGATCAGCAGATAAGTTGTTTCCACTTGAGTTATCTTTCCATTGGTATAGATATCATGTCTATTGGATCTATACAACTTCAGATATGGCCAAAAAAATGAGTGCTGCTCCCGGGTAAAAAACGTTGTATCTAGCAGGTAACAACTTGGATATTGCACTGTAATTTTGGCTACCCTGTGATGCGAATTTGACTTCTTGCGAAACATGAAAGTTGTGGATGCATAGCTTATATTTCCAACCCTACTTGAATCACCTTGGTTCAATAACTACAGCTCAAGTTATGATCATTTTATCGAGATGGCTACATTTTACTCGAGATAGCTCATCACTTTTGACTTTTCAACATTTTTTTCTCCACTTACCCCACTTGTTCTACATTTGAAATATATCAAATAAATACTCTTTTAAAAGTATAATACTCATACTGACATGTATGTAAATACGTATTTCGATTAATTGTACTTTTTAATGATGTATTTATGCAAATTGAATTTATGGTAAGAGAATTGAAATTGGAGACTAACATTAGTGAATTTATACAAAATGAATGTAAAATATCTTCTAAATGATATATCTTTAGAAAACCTTTAGAAACTAATCAGATCATTTTACAAGAGCAGATTTGTAGACAGTATTTAATAATATTTCTTTATTGTAGCCATCTAAAAGCGTTGTTGGGAACCAATCTGCACTAAAAACCTTGACTGGCAACAAGTCAGATTACAAGCAAACAAAGGCTAAAATCAAACTACCTCCTTCCATGGTTGAGCGACTTTATTACCTTTATAGACATGTGAACAAATAATTACTTATTACTTAAATGAACATATTTTAGTTTTTCCACGAACTATGTTTGTTTTATAGAACTATTACATATCATATAATCATTCCTTCCCAAGAAAACCAATAAGCTATAGCAAGAACAAAGACCCATCTGTAATAACATTTCTCAAACCCATCTACTTCAACCATTACCACCAATGAGGCTACCATCTCCAAACCTATAACCAACAGAAGCACATCCCACTCCTTGCTACCACCATCTTCAAAAACCCCACAAACAGTGGACTGTTCCATGACATTACAGGTGCATTTTGGTTTGTTATTTTCAAGTTGTTTTCAATTTTAAATTTTGAAAAACACCTAAAACTTGTTTGATTTCTTATTTTTGAAATGCAATTTTGAAAACAATATTAAACTTATATCATAAAACTCAAAATATTTTTTTGACATTTTCAGTAATCTCAAAACACGAAAGACAATTATTTAAACAAAATTTTAAAAATATAAAAACATAAAACCCTAAACCCCTCCAAACCATCCAACCACCTCAGGACCATCCAACTGCCATATGATGCCAGCGATGGTAATAAGGCGTCGTTAGGCAAAACCTCGTATCAACAGCCTCACACCACATATCAATAGTCAATTTGATCACAACCAACACATATAGGCAGTGGCCCTAGGTAGAAAACCTAGCATCGTCACTCAAATCGGTGTTGTGACCGGAGGCACAACATACTGGGTCAATGTGAGACCCTGGGCACCGAAAGAACTGGTGGAAGATTAAAACATACAGATAATAAGATGGATTCATCTAAGATCCGAACCCTGATCACTCAAGATCTGACCACTATTCTAGTATACGTGCCCCATCGACGGGTTGTGCAAGTCATTCCGATGTCGAAGAGATTGTGGTGAGGACCACGTGACACTACAATGACATGTATGTCGGTGCGTGTCAGCCACGCGCCGACACCAGTAAACCATAAAATTCCTCACCCTGATTCCAGATCACCTAAAATGCCCGTCCTATCGTCTAATGTGCCATTTACACATAACCAAGGGATAAAGTTGGTTGATGCATACGGTATGTTATTCAATCATCATTTTTGAGTGGAGATGAAGGAGTTCACAATGTCTTTTAACAATTTTGACATTATTATGATGACAAAATGGGGCTTAAAGATATCAAACACAACCTGTATAAGGAGGTTTGGTGCACTTTAGATGGTAAATATGGTAGATAAGTTTAGGGTAACTAGTAAGTTGAAGGATTTTATCTCCAAGTTCAATGAGTCATAAAGAGCTTTTTTGGCACAACAATGTATGAATAATAGCATAGTATGAGGAGAGACGTCGAAAGTGAGTTGTGATGGTGCCTAAAAGTAGGAATCGAGAGGGATGGGCATTGATCTCACGGGTGTTTCAAGGATCATTTGTCGCTAGAAATAAGGCCAAAGTCAAACGATGGATGAAAAAAATCAACAATGAATGACTTATGCCAAAGTTATGACAAACTTATAGGCTTCGTAGAATAATGATCAATGGGTGCTATTACCAAAAGAAAGGGCAATTAATGTGAGTGAAAATGAAGGTCCTTTTATGGTGCCTAAATCTAGGGAAGCATGTGCAGAAGGTTCACATAGTGGCTTATTGAATAATGCTGAAAAAATGGCTCATGTCCAAGCGTTGAAATGGGAGTTGGATAAATTAACTAGGCTAGTGAGATGTGGATTTGAAGCCGGCTCCAAGATGTTTTGTTGTCATAAGTGTGGGTTGAGCATGGATGAGTCTCCAACCAATGGAAAATAAATAGCAAGCTTGGCTTCTAAAGAGTTATCACAGAATGTAGCCCATTATTAAGACAAGCAGGGGATGATTAAGCCCATTTGTATGTTTTAGACACGAATTGAAGTGGCAAATTTCGAAAATGATGACGGGTTGATGCAGTGGGGTTGGATAGGGATGATAATGACTCGAAGATCGAAGCATGTTTGGAGGTAGTACCTTGCTCTAAGGAATGGGGGTCGAATATGGTGAATTTGGAGTCAATGACACTAGGTATAATGGACATAATTCTGTCGATGGATGGATTATTATCAAGTGAGCAAGAGACTAGACATGTATTTGCAGAAGATCAGATTCGATAGTTCTAAAAGAGCACGAGGTGACATGTTCGACAACTATGGTTGGGAGCACAAACAATAGAAGGCACTCTAAACTCCTAAAGAAATGGAATTAAGGACTGAAAAAGCTCCGATTTTGGGTAGATGGTGCCAAGAAGGAAGAAACAAATAGTAATGTTATATAAGTTGGGAAAAGGGATAGATATTTCTATGATCCTTTGGAGTGTTGTCATGTAGAGGAAACAACAAAAGTGAATGCAATTGAAGTTAGATCCAACCTTCAAAATCGGTCCTTAAAAAAATTTAAGCTTCAGTTCTTGCAATTATTCAAGGAACTGGAGGCTAATAATAGATAGTGGATGAGTACACAATGAGGTAAATCAAGAAGAAAAAGTGATCGCGAAATTAAGCGTCTAGAATGGCCAGTAAATTAGGACGTTAAAGGTGGCGAGTTAAAGAATGGATGTTAAGGAGGGATGACGAAGCATTAAAATGACCCCCAAAACTCATTAGCTGGAATTTGAGTGGGCTTAATGAAGTTAAAAAAAGGTTAGGTGTTCAAAATCAATTAAAGAGATGGAGGGCGGACCTTGTCTCCTTACGAGAAACTAAGTTGGAGTTCATCTCAAAGGTTGTGGTTAGTAGCTTATGTTGTGGACAGCATGTAAGGTATCCATTTTTGGGATCTTCAAGGACATCAGGGGATGTGCTAGTTATGTAGAAAACTAGAGTGTTTGATATGGAAAAGGTTAGTGTATGGTCTTACTCTATATCGCTCTCATTTAGAAATATTGGGGATAGATTCTAGTAAATATTTAAAGGAGGTTATAGACCTAATTTTAATAGAGTAGAGGGACTTGCGGGATGAGTTGGCTGGTATAATGGCTTGGTAGAATCTTCCAACATGTATTATGGGTGATTGTAATGTAGTTCGATTTCTACTGAAAGGTCTAGTATTAGGGGAGTAACTAGGGCTATGGAGGAATTTTCAAATTTTATTAGGGAGCATATACTGGTAGATATGCCTATGATTGGGGAAAGATTTTATTTGGTTATCTAATCGGGATCAACCTGCTCTACATCATATAGACCGATTCTTGGTTAGTAGAAAGTGGGAGGCTAAGTACTCATATGTTACTCAGGAAAGATTGGGGAGGGTGTACTCTAATCATTTCTATATTTTGTTATCTAAGAATACAAGGGATTGTGGAATAAAGCCCTTTGGGTTTGAGAAGACGTGGTTAAAAGTAGAAGGTTTTGTGGAGCAAGTAGGGACTTGATGGGCCTCTTATGATGATGTAGGGGGTCTTCCAATTATGTGCTAGATCAGAAGTTGAAGGCTTTGAAATGGGATTTAAAGAGGTAAAATGAGGAGGTGGTGGGCAACGTAAATTGCCATAAAATTTAGTGTCTTTTGAACATTGAAAAGTGGGATAGGCGGGAGGAGAGTAGATGGTTGGTTGGGAAATAGAAAGACAGAGTATTACGAGGAGAGCTGGAGAGGTTGGTAGAGATGGAGAAGATTGCTTAGCACCAGAAGTCTAGGATCCCGTGGTTGAAAGAGATGGACAAATGCAACAAGTTTTTCCATAGTGTTGCCAATTCTAATAGGCTCAACAATTCCATCATAGTGTCGGAGGTAGGTGGGGTTATTTATGAGGACCCACTGGATATTAGGACTCAAGTGGTGAGATTCTATCGGAATCTTTATTAGGAGCAGTTAGAGTGGAGGCCAAAGTTAGAGTGATTTGATTTTTCTACCATCACAAAAGAGGATGCTAGATGGTTAGAGAAACCATTTGGAGAGGAGGAAATTAAGGATGCGATGCTTACTATGAATTACCCCAGTAGTAGACAATTTCTTGTTCTCATTTTATAAGGCGTGTTGGGAGGTCGTGCAGCTAGACATTATGGACGTTCTTACTTATTTTTAAGTATGGTAGGTTCGTAAGAAGTTCAAATGCTACACTTATTGTATTGATCCCTGGGAAATCGAGAGCGACATATATTAAGGATTTTCTCCCTATTAACTTAGCCAGTGGAATGTACAAGATTATTGGAAAATGTTTGGAAAATAGACTAAATGAGGTACTAGGAAGAGTGGTGTCTAAGTTTTAGAATGCTTTTGTGAAAGGACACTAGATTTTAGATTTTGTGCTGATAGTAAATGAATACATTGGCTCAAGATTGCGCCTAGGGATTCCAAGGATGCTATGCAGGCTCGATGTTCAGAAAGCTTATGATCATATGAACTAGGGGTTCATTTTATATATGCTTAGCCGACGTGGCTTTGGAGATAAGTGGTGTAAGTGGATTCAGTTTTATATCTCTACTGTTTCGTTCCTATTTTGGTCAACCGTATCCTTGAGGGTTATTTTTGGAGTAATCGAGATTTGAGGCAAGGGGATTCATTGTCTTCATTGCTATTTGTTATTGTAATTGAGGCCTTCAGTGGGATGCTTGAGAAAGCTGTAGGAGAAAATTTGATAAAGAGCTTTATGGTTGGTCAATTGCAAGTATCCCATTTGTTATTTGCAGATGATACACTGATTTTATGTGATGTAGATGCTAAGCAATTCAATAAGTTGCACACTTGCTCCTATCTTTGAAACTGTGTCTAGATTGAAGATAAATATGGCAAAAATCTGAGGTTATTCCAATAGGAGAGGTTGCTAATGTAGAGGAGTTGGCTAATATATTGGGTTGTAGAGATGCGCACTATGTCATATCATGGGCTCCCTTTAGGGGTACGGTTTAAAAGTATAAATATTTTGAGTGAAATTGTGGAAAGCGTGGAAAAGAGTTTAGCGAGGTGGAATCGTACATACCTTTCAATTAAATCCATTCTCTCTAATCTCTCTAATTTTTTGTCATTATTTTCTATTCCTGTTGTAGTGGCAAATACATTAGAGAGAATTCAAAAGAATTTCTTTGGGAAGGTTTGGGGGAGAAGAGGAAACTTCATTTGGTTAACTAGGGAATTGTTTACTCTCTTATGAGGATAGAAGCCTCGGATTGAGGAGCATTGTTTTGTTTAATAACTCCTTGTTGGGCAAGTGGTTGTGACGATTCGGAGTGGAGATTGAGAGTTTTTGGAGAGAAATCATAGGGACGAAGTATGATGTAACGGATGGGGTTGGTGCTCGATTGAGGGTCGTGGCTCTTATAGGGTGAGTTTATGGAATATATCCGATGAGGATGAAGTGACCTTTGGGATAGATTGAATTTTTGGTTGGAATGATAATAATATTAGATTTTGGGATGATTGTTGGTATGGAGATCAACCACTAAAGATGGGGTATAGTTCCTTACATCGTATTGCTCTGATGCTTTCTGCTATGGTGAATGGTGTATTGGCCATTCACAATAGGAGTTACAATTGGAATATTATTTTTTAGAGGGTTAGTTAGACGGTTAGCAGGATTAGGAATTGGATGATAATGCACTATTTTTGACCTCTTCACATGAGGTATAAATCAAGGTTGAAGAGGGTTATCATAGCAGATGGAGGTTGGCACGAGATGATATTTTTTCAGTCCGCACTTATTTTAGATCCCTTTTGGGCTTGTGGAGAGTTCATTGCCCTAGAAGATGGTATTGCAATGCAATTTGCCTCCACGGGTGGCATTTTTATTGTAGACAGTTGTGAGGGGTAGGTGTTAAATATAGATAATCTTTGAAGAAAAATGCTTTTATATAACCGAGTGGTGTTAAATGTGTAAGAGTGAAGGGAGATGCATGACCACTTGTTCATTCATTATGATGGTGTTTGTTGGTTGTGAAATAGTATTCTGACTTTTCAACATATGGATTGGTTGTTGCCTATGCACATAGAGGACGTGTTATGGGCATGAAGGAGAAAATTTCGTGATAAGGATAATAAACTTGTATAGGATCTTTATCCCGAGATGCATTGTATGGTGTGTAAGGAGAGAAATGAACAACTGTTGTTTTTAAAGACCAAACACAAATGACAGAGTAGATCAGATAATTGTTTTATCTGACTTTGTATACTTGATTTAATAACTCGACTACTAATCCTATAGAAGGGTTGCTTAATTTCACATTGTTTCTTTTTTATTTAAATTGAGATTACACTTTTTGTTTACTCTCTTTTGATTAATAAAATTATTTGATTACCTATCAAAAATTTTTTAAAAATTCTAAAATTCTAAAAAAAATAAAAAAAAATCTAACTTTTATTTATATAATATTTTTTACTTTTTTATTATTTCCACTATTTTTTGAATTAATTATTTACATATTTGTATTTTACTTTTGTATGAGAAAAAATATTATAAGATTCACCCGTTTTATAATGTTTATTTGATAACACGTTAACACAAAATTTTTCCACTTTATTGAATAATTAAAATTAATGGAATAAATTTTTATAACATAAATTTTCAAATTTTCAAATCAAACTTGTTCTGTAGTTATTAATTTTGAGAAATATTTTTTCGAAGTGACAACTCAAATGAATTTTCAGTAATCTTAAAACGGATTCTCAAAAGTGAAAACTGAAAATAAATTGAAAATAAACTTAAACTATAAAAATGAATCCAAACCAAACCAAACAAACACTAAGCTGCAAGAACTATCATTGACACTACTTCTTCAACACTAAATAAAAGGGAAAAAATGTCGTGAACATTGATTAAAGATACTACACTTGAAATTTTGTTATTGAAAATTAGTTTGCTTCAAATTATAGAACTATTTTATCAACAGATCTATAATCATCGAATTTCGAACTTCAAAAATTTCAGTCGTGGTGTTATTTTTCTGGTATATCATATATTTCCACATATGGCAGTGTTATTCATAGTTTTATTGGATCTTTAAAGTGAAACTAGAGTACTTGAATATTCATTTTCTTTCAATTTGCATTTGGAATCTTCGGTATTATATTTGTAATTATTGGCTTGCGTTAATTGAATGTGGTAGTTGAGGTTTCACAAATTGAGTGATGAGAATCTTGATATTAGAAATCCTATTTTCTATTCCATCGAGAACAATCAATTAGCAAAAAAAAATAAAAACATAGAAGATTTATAAAAATTCATCTCAATATGAGATTACATCCTCTTTCCTTATTGTAATAATTCATTATAATGAAAAGAAGTTTACAAGAGAAAATCACATATCTATTTTCTCTAACATTTCTTTCTTTTTGATGGTCATACTAGGCTTAATGACAATTCCCTATTTATAAGACAAATTAGAGCAAAATCAAAATCTAAAGGACAAAAATTCTTAAACCATAATTTACAAGAAAATAAATTCTTTAATTATACTTAATGAAATTTTGGTTCAAATGTACCTTCCGAAAGAGGGGCTTCCTGGCCCCCTCCAAACTCACAACGATGTCACCTTGAGCGTCAATTCACGTACTAACTCCACTAGCGATAATAATTAATATCTACAATTTAACAATCTCTTACTGGGAATCTAATTCACCATTAATAGCTCATCTGCAGTGAAAACTCCTCAATCCTTAAAAGAGAAGTACACAACTCCTCAATCCTCAAAAGAGAAGTCCAACTAAAGTTGCACAAAATTTCAGTTTCTTGATTTGAACATTCTTCATTAGCATTTAAACCGTATTTCGACTTCCTTGAATCTTCTCAATTACTATAATTTCATCCTTCAAAGTCAATCTGATAAAGTGATAATGAACCTGTATATGCTTTGTCATTATATGATAAATAGAATTCTTTGTTAAATGAATAACACTCCGACTATCACAATACAACAATCTGTCCATGCTTGTGACCTAATTCTTCCAAAAAGACTGCACTCAAATCATCTCTTTGCTATCTTCGATCACAACAACATACTGAACCTCAATAGGTGAAAGAGCAACTATCTTTCATAGCTTAGACCACCCAACTAACTATCTACCACCCGAAGTCTATACATGTCCGTTAGTACTCTTCATGCCAACAATATCTCACGTCATGTCAAGGTCCACATAACCTTATAATCCCAAGCTAATTTTATAGAACATAAAACTTAATCTTCAGTACCTCTTAAGTACATGAGAATACACCTTACAATCTCCTAATGTTGTTGACCCTAATTTATCATATATCTACTAACGACTTCTACTACATATGCTATATGTTGTATCTCGTACACACCATGAAATATACTGCTAATAGCAGAGGCATAAATTACCTTTACTATGTAAGCTCGCTATTACTCTGTATTGGATGATTGCTCATTAGCTAGCCTGAAATAACTAGCCAAAGAAATACTCGCTAATTTTTCATCATCAATCCTGAACTTGCTTGAAATCTTTTTCACTCTCTTCCTCTGACGATTTCAAGATGATATTATCCCTAGCAATTCTTTTCCCAAGTATTTGTTTTGCAACATCTAAGGCCTTCACTACAAACTCGTTGCATGACTCATTTTTCAACTTGTATATTTCTTGTTTACAAGCACTTACAATCAACATATCATCACCGTATAGCAGTAGAATAATATAGGAATTACCAAGGTTTTTCACATGTAACAATGATCCACCTGACACCTTATGAAGTCATTACTACCCATAAAACTAGCCAGCTTTTTATATCAATGTCTCAGATCTCGTTTAAGACTAAGATTTTTGAAGTCAACACACCATTTTCTCATTTCCTTGCACTTCGAAACCTTGTAGCTGCTTCATGTAGTTTTTTCCTCCAAATCACCATGATAAAAGGTTGCCTTTACATCCAACTGCTCTAGTTACAAATCTTCATTCACTGATAATCCATGACCTGTTCTAATTGTGGTTAATATCACCACAGAAAAGAAAACCTTAAGGTAGTCAATGCCGTCTTTCTATTGAAATCCTTTACAACCATCCTTACTTTATATCGCTAGTTCCCATCTTGTTCTTTTAACCAATAAACCCATTGATTTTGTAAAACATTCTTTCCTTTAATAATTCTATCAATTGTCATGTTTGATTGGACAATAATGAATCCTTTCTTCTAGCACACTCATTTAAAGTCCTATTCATCCTTTCAACGAGAACATTATGTTAGATTATTCTTAGAATAGCCTTCTTTATCGACAAATACTTCTTGAAATCATCTACATATTCTTCCTCATTATCTGGCTAAAAAAGCTAAAACTTCAAAGCTGTCTAATTTTCAACCACCACTTTTCATCTCTTGTAGGTCAAATTCAATTGTGTAAATTAAAATTACGGTAAAAGTTTAGTCACCTCTAATGAAATTTACCTAAAATTCAAAACTATATTCTGGTAGTTCCAAGTGTAATATTCACAAAAAAAATACATGTGTAAAGTTCTCAACTTATAGTGTAGTGGAAATTAGGTCCACTATGGTATATGTCTCCTAAAATGAAAAACCAGATATGATCAAAATAAATATATCATGTTTCTCTCTATATCTAATTCTCTCTCTCATTCTCCCTTACAACCTCCAAAATTGCTCTCTCATTTCTTTCTCAACCTAATGCATTTTTTTGCAAAATTTTTCTTTAAAATTTCTACTAATCTTTAATAATCTCCAATAACCTTTAAATACACACAAATCAATCCACATGTGAATCAACTATTGCTAAAGTTTTGATTGCAAATTTGCAGCTTGTGTGTGGATCAGTTTGATAGATGTAATGTTGTGTGTGGTGGCGATGTGGTTGACTGCAACGTAAGTGAAGATGTCATGTGATTCCATCACGGTTAGGATGGTGTGGTTCAGTGACTACCCTCGAGTTTCAAATGCAAATTTGAGGTTTGTATGTAGATCGAGTTATTGTTTTGTGCGATGAGTAAGGATAAAGCTGATGGTGGAAAGTTTGAATTTGTGGTGGTTTTAGAGCTACAATAACAGAACATAATATAAAATTTCAAAGAAATACATTTAAATTAACATAGAATGTAACTTACGCTCATTTTAACTTATTAAATGTAGGCTTCTCCAATTTTACTATAAAATAATTACATATATCTCAAAAATTACAAACAATAACATAGTTTAAGATATAACTAATTCTAGAAATTATTATGGTGTAATATTATTCATAGTAAACGACTATCTTAGTTATCAAATATGACATATATTGAATGATTAAGTTATTGAATATATATCATATAGAATAAATACAGTAGTAAAATATTGGCCTAGACACAAAACAAACTAAGTCCTTATTTGGTGGGAATTAAAATCAATTTTTTAATCAAATATATGGTTGAAAAATTGTGGGATGCATGAAATATGTATTTAAAATTGATTGTTGAAGTTGACATAAATTAAAATCTGAATTTTAATCAATACGAAATAGGGCCTAAGTTTACAATGGCAAAAGTGTCTACATCTAACGACGTCATTACGTTCTTCTCTTCTATTTTTCATTTGTGAGCCAAAGCCATTTTCATTTGTGAGCCAATTCACATACTTAATAAAATGTCATAGGTTTTGAAGCCTTGAGATCCATAATCTGACCCGTATCCTAAACCCTCTTGTCGACCGAACCATATCTCATTTCTTCGCTATAGTCACCTCTTCGTTTCCACCACGATAGCTCGACCACCTCTTCGGCTCATTCTGCCGGAATCTTCCCTGGATTCCACCATCCTCTGCCTTCCACAACCCAACTGATACCCACTATCCAAAATTTTGTCCCAGTGACAAGCCTTAATTAAAAAGAGCCAGCTGAGACCTTGGGGTCACCATTTGATTTTACAATATTCTTCTCAAATTTAAGGTTTATAGTGTTAAAAAATAATAATCAACTTATATTTTATATGTATTTTCTATAGCATAGACAAATTAGAATTGTTATTGACAAGAGGAAAGAAAGCAACATAGTACTATAATAAATGTCTCATCTTGACCGAGTATTATTACGAGTTAACTATGTTATTGATCTTGTTCAATGACATGTTAATGTGTCATTGAATGTAAAGTTTGACTAATTACAAAGTATCAAAGTATTTCATTCAGTTTTATAGTTTGTTTTGCTGTAAATAAATATGTTGTGTTTTGGGTAGAATGCACTAAATGATCGAGTACTTTTTGTAGATATTTTTCTATTGAATGTTCCATGCAAATGACGAATTTATATTCAATGTTATTAAAGACAATTAACCTCGAAAATCCCAAGTATATTAAATGCCATTTAAAAGAGTGACGACCATTTTTTTCAATGGAAACTAACTATAGCTACATTAATTGTGGACAAAAGATTTAGCCTCCATTTGGCCCCCCTTTTTTTTCAAATTTTAATGTTTGGAATAATTTTTTCTAGAGAATATATGGTTGAAAAAGAAGAAATTTTTTTCGATTTACGTGTAATATTATTTTATGAAAGATTATGTGATTGAAAATAAGAGAGGAAAAAATGAAAGAGAAAGGGGGCCAGACAGGGGCTTAATTTGTCATTTTTACCCTAATTGTTGATTAAACAATTGTTTTCATTTAAGATTGTATGTTTTATGTTTTAGGATTTTATACTATTTGTTTAAGTTCTTGACGCAATTTATCTTTATTGAATGTCAATTTAATTTTATTATCTTTCTTTCTCACATATGACATCTATCTAGAGATTTATTGTTATGCACAGTGGAAATTTCAAGAGCACATGATGAATGTAATTGGTGTTGTAGACGAATGACATCCATAAAACTTCAAAGTGATATAGTGTTTACTATTTGATGATCTTGCCCATGTAGTAAAGGAAAATTGAACGTTGATGACAATAACTTTACTCTTAATTTGAAGTTCAATGTGTCATCATTCACTATTGCCTCTATCAACTTAGCTAACGATGAGGACTTGTAGTGGTACATTTTCTTGGACAAGAAAATAGTATTGCTTAGTATTTATTCCACGCAATATTGCGACGATCAACAGGGATTTAAGATAATAGGAAATCGATATTTGCACAGTGGCCCAGTGCATCAATTATCTAAGATTCATTTTCGAAATAACGGCCTTCACCCCATAGTTGAAGCTATTCTGACACGGTAAACGCAACACATAGAAATGCTAGTGATCAAATTAATGGACGTAGTCGTATTTCACATACTACTATATCGATCGCCTATACAGTGGATGAGACAAACGAAACATGGATAAACTTCAAAATCTAACAAAAATGTCGTAACAGACAATGCTCCTCAAGATCAGCTACATATCCCAAACGTTAACGGTGGGAATGCAGACGTGGACGAAATCAATTAAAGAAAATGTGTTAGATTATCAATTGGATTGATGGATGAATGCATCCACTCAAATAATTATTTAATGTAGTCACGTTTTGTGTAACTAAGACGATAAGGCAATTCTTATACTGCCAATTTAAAAGAATATCAATGATTCCTTTTTTGTTACTATTCATGTATGGGTTTCTCACGAATGGACCATTTAATGTTAAATCATAACGGTTGGATTTGAAGAAAATGAGTTGTGAACATCATACATGACCCTTACTGTCTAACCTGAGAATAGACTAGTAAACTTTCTACTTATTGAACAGAGTTCTAATGTCGATCTGTGACCCTGAATGCCAAAGGTTTCATTGAGGTGATCTCATAGTTCCTACGGGAAGGAGATGATGGGTCAATCCATGGATTTATTTCATAACAATTGAACTAGGAAAATGCTGAGATATCAACATTTTAATCACAACTGCACACGTTGTCCAGATCCTGCGAATTTTTGCTCTGTTGATCTTGATTTATCTTTCTATTTTGGGTGAGTTTCTTCGTGCTGATAACGTGTTATAAAAGTAAAGGAATAAGAGAAAAATATAGTGAAGAAATAGAAAGAACCAAAATTTAAATGTTTATATTATTAAGGAGTACCCCGAATTTATAAGACTCATAATGAGAGTTACAATTAAAAAGTGGGGAATTTTCATAAATTCACTAAATTTGAAAATGTAAAAAAAAATTCATTTTCACCAAATTCTTCCAAAAATGTCACTTTTTTGCTGCGAAATGTCCATATTACCCTTTGTGACACTTTTTAGGAACATTTAATGCTTGATTTGAATGTCACTAATGTTGTGATGTGATGATTTGTTTTGTCTATTATAAATATCTGAGATATGATTATTATAAGGGTAACATAAATTTTGATAAAAAAAGGAATTTGAAAAGTGAAAAAACACATAAATTCTGACCATTCACAAACCCTACATTTTTATTCATCCTCTTCATCCCATCATGAACGAGTGAAAGTAATTGAATTGATCATCAATTTTTGAAGGTTAGCTATTAGAAATTGTTTATATTATCATCTTATAGTTTACTATTTTAAATGTTGAATGCAACATTCTCATATCTATTTGAAATTTTTGAAACTCTTATTCATTGATTTGTTTGATTTTCGATATATTTTTTAAGAGAAAATATACCAATACTGTCACACTCCCATTCATATGGATAACTATCCATTAATCTATGTAGGAATGAAATTGATGACTCGACATAAACATAGAATTTAACACATTTTTTCACCTTATAAAATGACATAAGCTATGTCTCTAAACCAAAATCATATCGCTATATATTCTGATGTTATAAACATGTCTACATGCCATGTCAAAAGATATATAACACAGGATTCCCAATATACAACACAATAGGCCATAAGCTCAAAATAGCAGCTCACAAAATAACCCTACAGGTCGCCATCCATGTACATTGAACTCGGGAATCCCGTAAGAGATCCACAGCTAGCAGTGCTCTCTATGTAGTTTCAGGCTCACCTACAATGCAAGAACTACATAAGTCAATGCTGGGTAAACAAAAATCATGAATGTCATGAATATGAATAATAACGATATATGCCACTATGTCATTTACTTTAAACATCACGATAAAGAAGCATCATATTCCAATATTCATCAAAGTTGACTCGAAATCATTTCATTTGAAACTTTTCATTTCATCGGGCCCTTGATTCACCTACTATGCACAAGATAGAGCTCTACATAATAGCAATATCAATATCAATAATCAAATGACCAATATGAAATCGACACCGACGAGTATACCATCCTTTCGTGACCACTAGAGGCCCATCCCCTAACTGTCCCTATGATCACCCAAGAAGTCTTCCACCCGGCAGCGCCAATAATCATAATATCACAAGGGCATAGTTAAGTGGTCCATCCTCCTGTGATCACCAAAGTCACATCCTTTGTCTACCTTTGCAACTACCCAAAGAGTATCACCCGCGATGCCAAACATATCATATAAGCATGCCTCACATGGTGCCTTAGTAGTGGTCAATAAAATATTTATAAATAAAACTTAATTTGAAATCATGTTTCACATGCAGGATTTTCAATCACGATTACATGTCATGCATGCATATGAAAATGCTCATGAATGACATATTTAAGAAAATCGCTGTCAATAGATATCGCAACCGTATACTCAATGACCATAACCATGATATGATATGCAATGAACCTCTTATCAAAGTTATTTAAATCTTCCAATATTACCACATCATAATTACTAGGTTCTTGAATCGTAGTTGCAAATGAATTTTTACTTATCTTTCGCCTTTGTGTGTGCAAGCTCCTACGGAGTGTATATCAATTTTCGTTTTCGCTAAACATTGAAAAATCACCTATATTACCATCTAATATTAAGGACAATCCTCAATTTAATAACCTTAACACACACAATCCCAAAATACATCCATTCACGCCAAAACAATTTAGACAAAATCATTATTGCAAATTACCGATGGCATTACAAATTAATCCCATAATTCTCGCTATTTTTTGAGTCCAATTATGAATGTCAACGTCATCCAATTGTTGTCACTAGCCTAGTACCCCTTAGAATCTATTTTCTAGGCCCAAGAGATCATTAATGGACATATAAATGTTGAAATCACATTAAAAACCTAAATGGACAAAATCTGTTTTCAGATTTTCATTACCATCCAATTATTTTTTCGATCCTTTTTCACCTACTTAACTATATCCGAAAACTCCCAAATTCATACCACCCACCTATAACATATATATGAAGATAATCAGGTCATAAGTTTGTGACAAATGAAGGGTTTTGAGCTTCAAAAATACTCAATTTTCCACTACACAAAATCAGGCAGTTTTATTTTCCTTGTGACAGTTTTCGGTTTCCATTGTATTAGTATGATACCAATAGAATTCTAGGCCATTAAAAATCATTTCGATACTTCATACTTACATATAAAAATGTTCATATTGATAGATATAAGTTACACACTAAGTATCATCCCAAAATCAACATATAAACCACCCAAATCCAACAACCTACATCTCTGCCCAGGTTGTTTTCCTTCAAGTTCTTGTAAGTAATTACCCCTATTTTGGTATCATAAAATCATTAACAACACTCCAACCTAATCACAAGCAAGTTCATATGTTCAAGAAATTATAAACCCTTTAAGAAAATAATGGATAAAAACCTCAAATCATGAAGTAACAAAGCTGTCTAGAAATTTCAGGTTCTTGTTTTCTTTCCCCTTTTTGCTTCCTTTGCTTTCACGTCCACTCGGGGTCACTTGGGGTTATCTTTGCAGAGTCAAATCTCTTATTTAGAAGCTATTTAAGGGGTCTTAAAGATTGGGGTCGTGAGTGATACTTAAAGGTGAAGGAATTTGTAATTACAAGACAAGTATTCCCCAAGCATGAGGTATACAAGCAGGATGTGGCTCCTTGCAGCCAAATCTGACTTTTCTCCTACCTTATATGGAGTCATTTGTGATTTAGGAGATGCATTTCTATCCCATATAAAGTTCTAGGGATTTAGAAGACGTGCTGGAGGCCTTAAGGTTGAAGCAAATATATATTAAAGTGATAAGTCTCCTAGCATGAGCTGTCTAAGTAGGAAGTGGCTTCTTGCAGCCAACTTTGACTTCTCCCTTGCACCATATGGAGCCATATGTGACTTAGAAGAGTTATAACTATCTTGTGTAAAGTGCTAAGGACTTATAGGACATGTTGAAGGCTTAAGGTTGAAGGAGTTAGAGATTAAAGTGACAAGTCGTCACATGTTAAGTAGATGTTGTCTCCTTTGATTAAATTCTGATTTCCTACTTATTCGTGGAGGGTTTTTATGAAATTTAGGGATAATATACCTCATATAAGAAGTCTTAAAGGAGTTGTAGACATGAATAATGCTTAAAAGTGAAGGAATTGACCATTACAAAGACAAATGAATAGGCATGACGTGTATTACATATCAAGGTGTTCCTTATAGCGAAATCCAATTTTATATCTATCCTTGCAGGTATAAATCAATTATCCTTAGCTTATTTTAATGTCTTAAAATCCATTTTACTTGCCCAAATATCCCAAAACATATTATAGAGCTAATTTCTTAACTGTTCATTTGATTACTTACCCTATTGATACCCGATTCTCGATCGATTTCAATAATTCGCACCTCCATATTTATAACATCATATAAAACATTTATTATTATGTCATGATCATGTCACTTCATGCCTCATGTCCCAAATATGGCAATTACCTATCTAGGGTTTAAAGTGACCTCGATAAGCCAAATTGAAAGCTTGAACCTACGTCGATACTAATTTCCGGCATTTCCAATATTACATTACTTACCAAGCCAATTTCTAATATTTAGTTAACCTAATTTTCTATCATAGCTCAATACAAAATTCACCATCTAGGTCGAGGAGTCGAAGGTTATCCCCATGTAAAAATTATAAAGCCTTAATGATCGAATATATCATTTTAAGAGAAAACAATTAGAAAATTGATGTAAATGACAATGTAATTAGCATGAAATACATGAATTATATTGGCCAAATGTATAACGGGAAGTTTGGGGTATTACAAACAACCTCTAGAAAATGTAAAGCATTCCATATTAAATGAAGCATTGAGATATTCCTTATTTTATTTTTGGGAAGATATTGTGATATTGTAGTTGAGAATTGATTATCACCATTAATATTTTTAATAATTTTTTTCCAAAGAATCAAACACATGTTTTTCAAGCTTTCCCGAAAATTATGGCAATTCAACTATCGAATGGTATCTTCGAAATTGTTGGGTTAGATATTTGAACTATCGAACTCGACATTTACAAACTGTTGGGGATTTCGACACTTAAAAACTGTTGACACCCTTTCTTTCCCTTTTTAGTATTACATGGCTCTAGATATTCAAAAGCTCCAATTTGATGGTATTAAATATGGACATATAGAATGTGTAGAATTCTCACATTTGCAATCCCAACATTTCAGGTATGAGTCATCATTTGAGATTTATCGTGTCGCATGAGGAAAGTTTATTCACGTGGATGATAAATGGAAGTGGAGAGAGGACAAAACCACTTTTATTTTAGCGTCAAGAAGTATTACCGTAGCCGAACTTGTGTTACGGTTGAAGGACAAATTTAGTATTGTTGAGCCCCGCACTTAAATTGAATTAAAGTTCAAAGTCCCAAACTTAGATATACCTCCGACAGAAATACGCGATGATGAAAACTTAAATTGGTACATATCTGTTCATAAGAAAATTGCACTGTGTTATTACGTTGGAAATCGAGCTCCCAAGTGTTGCCATGGGGAGGGATGCAAAGTGTGCAGGGAATTTGTTCGTCTCAGCGGATGTGTCCCAGAATATACAACATGATGAGCTCAATCATTAACATAATATGTCGAACAATAATGCACATGAACCTCCAATTGTTGATATCGAGACTTAAGCATTAAATGAAAACTTCACACACCCTTTACATGGTACAGAGGGTGATAATATTGCTAACATTGACAACCAAATATCATCACATTCCATAACTTCAGGCAAATATGATTGGATTGCAACTGTGAAAACATCTGTTCTCGCTGAAAAAGAAATATTCTTTAGCAAAAAATAGTTGTACTCGAAGATTCATGTACTTTCTTTGCAAGACAAGTTCCAATTTAAAATCAAAAAGTCAAGCATGAAAATGTTAATCGTTGTATGCACGGATGATAATTGTAAGTGGATACTACGTGCTTCGACTGTCAAGCAATCTACAGTCTTCATGATCCATAAATTGAACAACGTCCACGCATGCTAATACTTCTGTAATTGTTAAGCACATTTCGAAAAAACTGGATAATCCTTACTGACCGTATGACCCTACCATTATGCAAGTGACATGGAACGTGAGTTCGATGTAAAAATCAGTAACAGCAAAGCACATAGTGGGAAGGTGGCTACTTTGCATACGCTATATAGTACACTGGGAGACAATTTTCAAAAACTATCTTTATACTGTCATGTCCTAGGAAAGAGTAACTCGAAGACAGTAACCCACATCTAGATTGATTCTCGTAATAGATTTCATTACTTCTTCCTAGCTTTCAGTGCAAGCATGCGTGGTTACATGTAGTACTTGAGGCCCATTATTTATGTTGACGACAGTCACTTGAAAGATCTATATAGAGGTACACTTCTACTAGCAAATTGTCCAAGATGTCAACAAACAGATTTATCCCTTAGCATGGAGGATCGTGGATGTTGAAACAAATAAATCCCGGATGTGGTTATGTCAAACTTGAAAGACCTTATAGGTGACTCGGAAGAATTCGTATTTGTTCCAGACAGAAAAATAGTATTGAGAAACCAATTACTCGGTTATTTTCATTATCTCAGCATAGTTGTTGTATCTGGATATAAAAAAAGAACTTAATACAACGGTACAACAACGTAAGTGCAATATTTCTATTCAAACGAGTTGCTACAACTTATCGGGTCGAAGAGTTAAAAAGACTCATGGGACATATTCGTAGGGTGAGTAAAAGATAGTATGGGTACTTGGAGATAACAAGTTTTTCTTTTCAATCACGATTACTATTTATTGGCCACCAATACAACATTATGACAAACAACAATGCAAATCTTTGAACTCGATGTTGAGACAAGGCCGTTCATTACCAATAATCTACTTGGTCGAACACATTAGGAGTACTATGCAGAAGTGATTTTACGAACATCAAACAAATATGATCGAATGCAGTACCATATTATTGTCGAGGATGGAGAATAAGTTACGAACAACATTCGAATCTAATAGTATGCTTCGTGCTCATGTGTTGATAGACAACTTAGCCCAAGTTGGAATATCCAACGACACGGACGTAGTAGAATTTTTCGAAGACACCTACAAGTGTCGTGAGTTCCAACTAGATTGTATGACATTCGTTTATGTAACTCGTGCTGCTTGCTTAAAAAGGAAGTCTTTGTACGACTTATGCTCCCCTTATTATACATCTGAATGCTAGTTGGGTGCTTATAGCGAAGCCATATATCCTGTTTCGCGGAAAGTGGACTAGGTTGTTCCAAACTTAATTACATGTACTCATATTTTGTCACCCATCGTATGTCATCCTTTAGGTAGACCACCGACACGGCGTAAACGTTTCAGATGCGAGTCAGCCACACGGCTCACAAAATGTACTTGTTGTGGTTCAGTCGATCATAACCGGACCACATGTTCAAACCTCAATATAACACATGTTTCTTAGATAGTCGCTCCATGTTGTTGACATTGTATGTACAATGTTTCCCTACTGCGTTGTATATTATCAAGTTATATTATTATTTTCTTATCATTATCATTTGCGGACGTTATTGCTCTTATGTTGGCATAAAAATTATAGATCCTTATGTTGACGACCTGCACAACATCCCGACAATTAAACTGTCGGACCCAGTAGATGTTTTCTTCATCCGCGACACAAATCGCAAAGTAGAAAAGTTCACTGAAAATGTACAAAAAGCAAAAAAGATAACGAAAAGGTAAATTATTGATTTCTTAAAAAAGAATAAAAGATAATGAAAAAGTTAAATTGCTGGCTCTTTAATACAAAAGACACTCCAACTCTATGGTTGTTAAAAATAATTCAACCACAATTGAAAATCTTCTATCACAATCATGAAATGCGAATTCTAATTTTAATCCCCACCAAATAAATTGAAATTAGTAAATTGTACAAAGTGAACTCAATTGACACATAAATGATAAACACCACTAATGTTAAATAATATTACTATGGAGAAAGTGAGGATGACAATTAGCAAAATTGGATTGAATTATTTTGAACAATTTAACAGTTGAAGTGCTTTTTGAACTTTTTTAAAAAATTAGCAAACATGCCTCTTTTTCCTTATCTTTATTGCTTATCATGCTTATAAACTAAAAATTTCACTGAAGCATACATACTTGTCGTAATGGTATTTTCAACTTAAGGTGTTCTCCAGCGCATTATCAATTTACATTTTTTATCTTCAACTTATATCGTCATTATCATTCAATTACCGTTCGCGGACAGGCCAATACATGTTCAACTTCACAATCAAAATACGAATTCATGGACAACATATTGCATGACAACCCGACAATTCATCTATTGTTCCTAACAGATTGTTTCTGTCATTCTCAACACTTGGACTGTAGTACAAAATATACACTACACGTAAGAGGCATAGGGAATATGCCTATGCTGACTCTTTGGTAAAGACATTACCAAATTCATCCCTACAAAAGAGAGAGTATACATAACTTATTACACTACATTTTATTACTGTACACTTTATTCGAGGTCAACATATGAACATTCTCCTCCACTTTCTTCATTAGAATCATCCGATGAGATGACAATTACCTCAGTAGGTGGGACGTACACCAACCAATCATCGTTGGATTCATCTTCTTCCTAGCCATGACCTCGAACACCATATCCATCACACTGTTCGGTGTCTGTGCCTCTTCAATCACAACTTCATCCTAGTTGGGAAAAGGAACAATGGAAATGGCTCTTCTACTAGTCCGAGAATTAACTTCATCATCATCCGACGAAATGTAGATTGAAAATAATGAGGATGAACTGGGAATTGACAGAGGCTCATTCAAGTTAAATGGTTCGTTGCTTTCCGTGGACGAACTTATGATGTCAATGTAATGCAGCCGCTCAAACAATTTGTGTATGTGAGAAATATAAAGTCTCACAATGCTCATAGTGTTTACATGTAACTCAAATTGAAGTCTTCCTATTTATAATCAACTTGAAGGGGAAGCAATTATGGTTATTTACTACCCAACCACCAAGTCCAATCTCATCTAAATTTGAAAAGCAGTTGGTATGATGGTTCATCTATATAAGTGTAACTTTATTCCCCATTTTTCCATAATTAATAGGAAATTATAACTCTTAAATCAAGTGTACAATTTCGTCTTCAAGATTCTTGCAACTTTCATTAACACATTTGTAAATTAATTGTAGCATGGTTGTCATGGCTTTGGCATATTTAAATGGCTCATCATCATAACATAATCATAAAATGATAATGAACTTTTTCATTGATCCAGAAAGAAGAAACTTATGGTCATAGGAAACTAGAATTACTAGTAAGACGCTCATGCCTTCATCGAAAAACAAATAATCGTGTATATAGCCATTCATCACTTGCAAATCCAAGCATCAGCCATTAACTAACCCCCACACAGCTGATGTTCACTTATCGCGTTACAACTTTCAAACTAAGAAACGGTAGACCAACTTGAAGAACATGGATAATATTGCCAACATTTTACCATCATACAAAGCTACATTTTTTTTTCAAACAGTATCCAAGGGCCGAGCGTTTCATAATGGAGTTTAGTCAAAACCTTTAACAATAGTCTGCTTAATTTCCAAGTATCAATGTCACAGAAAATTCACCAACAGACGAAAATATTACACAATAATGGGAAATAAAAAGGTTCTTCCATACGCTGTCCTTGACAGTATATACGCCAATAATGCAAACTTCGTTGAACGTTTTGTAACAGTTCACTTGGCCACCATGCCTCATCTGAAGAAGCTCATGTTTTCGCAACGACTGTTCAAATAAATGCTATAAATTAGCCCCAATATCAATGAATTACAAAGCCAAGTGAAGAAATGCAAGACATTTCATTATGAATTTTGCAAGGCCAATCTGTTCATTATTTGTAATGGAAGTCAATTATTTCACGCAATTTGTCACGAATCCTCCAAAGCCATATAGATCTCATTAAGAGCTTCATTCACTTCATCGTAATCTAGTTCTACATTACCAACATGGACAATTATATATTTGAATTGCATATGATTTTAAGCTTATAGAGAATGACTCATGACAATGACGACAGCCTAATATAAAACAAATGACGAAGATTATATCCGTGATTAAACTATATAACATACGAATGTGAAAACAATAGTAGGCGTTACCAAATAGCCAACTGCCCTAATTAAATAACAGGAAACCAACAAAAATACTTAGACAACTAAGCAGAGATTAAACCCAGCATGAGTAACCATCCACCCATTGTAACGTCATCCATGAACAAACAAACAATGTTAAACAAAAACTAAATCGTACTAATCATAGTAAAGCTTTTGCTGCTCCAAAAAGTAGTGTTCACGCAACTATACTGTCAAATAACGACTTTCTCATCCTATGTCAACATACATCGTCTCACCTATTTCTTTGTTTTCTTTCCCCTTGTGTATGGAGTTTTGGTACAAGGTGCTGGACGTTGAAGATGTGTTGAACGCCACCTCTTTGTGGTAACATTGCCTCCTTTTTCAGGTATAGTGTCCTCAACTGGCAATTCAGCTGCACCGTCTATGCAAAAACCAAATTGGCGAAAATATTTAGCCGAAATATGAACAAGTTAATGTAGCATAAGATAGACACGTTTCCAATACGAAACTTACCATCCACCTCTATCTCGCCACAAATCGAAAGGACTTCATCGTTTTTGGGGCACGGTTGTTTGGGGTCTATGCCTTCTCTATCTACATGAAAACAACACACTCAATATTAAATGACATGGGTCAATATTTAGTTTTCAGACTAGGGAAATACTAGTGCGAGTGTAATCATATTGTTGGTATATTTTCTCATAATTAACGCATGTACCGTTCATGTGATGCACTTCAGTACCAAACGGATCGTCATGGTCATTTGAGAACACGTTGATGTCTCCTCCATCTAGTTGACAAACAATAATTGCAATTATATTACTGAGTTCCATGGTTGACATTTGCGTAGAAAATGTACAGATGTCATGAATTAGAATTGTTAAGTGTAATATAATTAACGTACATATCTTGCGGTTTATGGGTCTCATTAGGCAATGGATCGTCATGTTCATGCGGTGGGACGTCGTCTCCTCCGTGCATGTTTAAGTCACAGTTGCAATATTAACAAAAATGTTAGCGATACATTAAATGAAAACTGCTCAACTGGCGTTATATGTATGGATATGATCTTCTAACCAAGTAAAATACATGACTCGATTATAAATTACTTGAAGGTTTGGGCTCATTCTCGATATCAGCCGCATCTGCACTGGCGGTCGAACCGGGTGGCGACACGAGGGTAAATACGAACTCCCCGAATCTTGTAAATTCGGAGGTCATGTGTTAACTGATTTCAAGCATCATGGTCTAGAGTCGCATTTCAATGATGATTCTTTGATCCAACAGCATTTCCTCAACATCCGCTCTCGTCAAGCTTGCTCCAAAAGCTCTAGCTGGTCATGTATGTGTTGATGTGTATGCATGGAAGAAGAAACTAATGGTGCTCATGGAAGACGTGCCCTCCGCGGGTATGCTTACTGTCATTGTCGTCGTCGGTGGACCCGTCACCGTTTTCGTCTCCACTATCTTCAGCACTTAAGTCGTCACAATCACTAGCCAACGACCCATCGTGGTCATCAGGTCCATTCAGGCCGCTTCTACTGGATTGTCCATCGTCGGATTTCTCCCTAGACGGGTGGTCATCACCTCCATTGTCGGAGCGCTCTACATGAAATTGTGGAGTGACAATGTTCCTGATAATGTCATCCAACACAGGCACGGTATGATCTTCGTAATGCACAAGAGTGGAGACATACAGGAGCTCACGCTTGACCTCGGTGGGACGCAGTGTTGGATACATGTGCAGCTCTAAAATAAGGAATTGAGTGTCAGTGAAAATGTTTTGTACACAATCGAGGAATGAAAAGACTGACTACATTCAAAATCACAATGTACTTATACGTTCTTGAAGAATATCTCGTACGCTGTGGTTGTTTTGTAGACGACCAGCTAAGAAGTTGTGGCATTCGTTTATCGAGCCTCTGACCAAAATGTTCACAAGTTTCAAAAGGGCCTCATACGTCCATATCTGTCATAGCAAAAAATCAATATGACATGACTCTCCATAGGCACGGCAATATATTTGCATTGAAATAATGAAAAAATCATGAAAAATAAATTATATTCATACCTAAATGATAATGGAAAAGCCATGAACTATATAAGTTATCTCTTCTCCTTCTTTCTCTCTACCTAACGAAATCTTCTTACCCAACTATCCCAAAATCCTTTCAACATATATCTGTATCCCACTTTATACCAAGGATAGGCAAAAAAGGTATCGAGGTCGTCGATGATTGATAGCATGTCCCTATCGATACTCACATTACTATCCGGAGCATTGAAAACTCTTTCGACAATTAGAACCAGACCGAGCTTGTATCGATTTGCTTAGGACGTTGAAGGTCGGAGAGAAGTAGTCTGGAGTTGCGCACACGAAATCTTGTCAATGATTTGAAGTACTTCTCTTTCATTCTTCATTTCTAGAGCACTCAAGTGAAGTAATCGCACTCCTACAGACTGAACCTCATCATGTACTATTGTACGTTGAACCACAACTCATTTGTCTTATCAGTTCGAATGAATCTGAATACTAGTTGTTGGATAAGTTGGGCAAAGAATTAGATTTCAGGAACTTCGGCTAAGAACACGAGGCATAAATTGTGGAAAACCTCACGTTGTCATTCGTCAAAATGCTTCGTCACCGTCTTCACATACTTCAAGTTGCTTCGTTGTGAAATGTGAGCCCCCAGCCGTGTATTTTTCGGAACTTGGAATTCAAAATCCATCTGTGCTACAAGGTCAGTGAGAAAAAGAAAGGTTAGATCATAATATGATGTACATGTCGATGCCAAGCACCCATGTCACACTCGAATGAACCAAACATTATAATGTAACACATGTGAAACAATAATGTGTAACACACATAAAATTGTATGCGTAACTGATGTAATGTTCGAATGAACCCTATTTTTGTTAGATGATTACCAAAACTACTAGTTCTTAATGGTCGAATTGTCATGGGAAGCTGACATCAACCGTCGGTATGAATAGTTCATCTGTCGATATTGATAGTTAATATTGACATATGACTAAAATAATCTATCAGTATGCAACCATCTGTCGAGATTACCAGAGGTGAACTGTTGGGAACGATGGTTCAATGTGATGTCATCTGCCTACAGAAGTCAGCTGTCTACTGAAATAAACACATGGGAAATATAAGTTTTACATCCAAAGCACCATAACTTAAAACGAATGCAAGGTATGATTTTGTAATTCTTGCTTAAAGCCATTTGTAAAACAAATGGGAAGAAAAACAGTTTTTGGGAAACAATTTCTTTCGATAACCAAATCAGCTACAGATTTCTGACCATTCAAGTTATCCTACTTACTGTCCAAGATAGGAAAAAAATAATAAGAAGTGACCATAAAAAAAGTCCCAATATAAGACAACAACCCAAATGTGTGCAAGTGAGACCAATTAGATCGCGTGTGCTGAAAAAATTGATTACTCTGTTCAATCCTAGTAGAAGACTGACATATCTTCAAATTATAGAAGCTTATATGACATTCATAGATCAACGGAGGCTGGATAATTATGTAATTTTGTTTTAGTACTTGAGAAATTGAATTGTGTGATGCAATCTAATCCTACACTTTAATGCACCAGGGGCCTACAAATGATGCAGTATTTATTTCGTTTTCATATTATTTTCTTATAATTTCTTGAACGCTCATTTAATGTTCATATTTTAAGAACAAATTGTAGCTCAATTTCCCATATTTTATATATTCAATTACAACCTATTTCTTTCTACGAAACTAATTCTGAGAAGTTGTGGAATGAAATAAGATGTTAAACTTCAAGAATAATGAAATAAAGGGATTATTCCCTACAGGACTGTTCATTATTTGATTGTCGGGGCTCGAAGTAAAGTCCAAATTAATCCCTTGCGAAATTAGTGTAAATGCAAAATCCAATGCATTCGCATAGTTGTTTTTAAAATAGCGGTAAATATCCCCTGGTTGACTTCGTGTTAATGTAATGTCATTTCGTTCCCGTTTTCTCTTTTGAACACTAGACTCATAATGCTAGGAGGCATGGTGTATGAGTCTATATCTAATGCCTAATAATTAACCTAAAAGACAAATATAAAATATCTCAATCATCTCACAATCAAAGTTTTCAATGTAGTTACTACGTGCGCCTGTGAAATTGATCATACAATAACCAATCATATAAGTCGAAAATGTTTAAAAAATTTTCATTATATTCAATAACATGTTAAGGCAAGTTCATTACTTACCTGATTAGTAGAATTTCGACAAAAAAATATGGAATCACACCCTTAAGAATTTCATCGTCACAACTCACAAGCCTGAAGTAAAAAATTAAGATCAAACACTAATTCAAATGTATAATTCTATTGCATTAAAGCCAGGTTCATTTACCGACAAAACACTGATGTGATATTTTCCACACACATCTCACTAGTTACCTAGTGCAAGATCATGAAAAGTGTCTACCTCGACTAGTTAGATCTCCATATTTGAGAACAAATTCGAATTCATGACTAATTGAAGAAATGAAAACAAAAAGAAGCATGAAAACATAATAATAAAAATAGAAATACACAAGTTGCAGGAAAGTTGCTCACATGAATCGTAGAAGGGAACTGTTTACCACTCTCCAAAGAAATGGTTCAAATGAAGAGCAAAGCTTATGAGAGTATCGACCTTCAGAGCTTCCACAATAACACCGCAAACAACACACTACTTTTTGAAGAACGCAAATATTTACTTTCCTTAATTGTACTATATGTAAATAAAATGTATGAATAAATTTGAAGAGAAAATAAATGGAAAAATTAGCTCAAAAGGATCACTTTTGAGGGAGGAAAAGATTTTGCATAAATTTTTATTGTACAGTCTTCCAGTTCAATGGCTGCTATCAATCATCAAGCATTTTTAAGTCTTACATGGTCAAGCTAAGAAATCTTAATTAAATTTCAGTTTTAAATATTCATCTAAGGGACTACGCAACATTTGTATCCAATTCCTACGTCAATTTGCAGAAATAATGATAACTCCCCAACAATAAAATTCATGTATGATTGACTTTTGTACTTCATTCTTATTCTGAGTGAGTAAGGTCTAACAAACATTCGAAGTCCCATGAACACACAATACGACTATTGAAAAAGTTAGAATTCGTTGACGAATTGAAAAAAAACGCATCCAGATACAAACATTTACCTTTGTGATAAAAGAAAGTCATACAAAAAACAACTATCCCACGTCAGCTAGATCAAATTCAGCTTAGTGGTACATGAAATTTTCTTTTCCCTTTCAATTCATCTAATCAATCAATAAATAAATAAAATAAATAAAACGGCCAAAAATGAGGCCTTTTGCAATTTTCGCCCTGAGGCAGAGGCCTCGTACGCCTCACTGCAGCTTGCAAGATCTACTTTGCTTCCCTACTAAACTAGTCAAATGGAAACATAAGAACACATGGTGTTTCATATTCAATATGGTGCTTCATATTCATATTCCTCTTTTTTAGAAAATGCAAAAAAAGAAAAGAAACACCAGCCCCAATATATTAGTGACTGTTTTCATTGGCAGTGGAGTGATTCATAGTGATCGAAGATGGTTGGGCATAAAATGATTCCAATGACAGAGGGGACATGGTGCTCGGTTCCGGCTGATTTGAATGACAGAGTAGGTGTGAGTAACAATATTGACAGTGAAGGACGTTACTCTGGTCATTGACGACAAGGAGGGAGATGGGCGATTCCAGTGGACGAGGGTGGGCATTTGTTTTTCTTCTTCTTTTGGGCATTTCACCTCTTCCTTCCACTCTTCTTCTTTTTATTTTATATTTCCACTCTTTCATAGTCATTTACTATCGTGACACAATTTTGGTACAATCTTTTATCTAGTCATATCATCTCATTTAATGAAGAGCATATAAGGTATTCAAATTATTCAAAGGGGCAATAATGTCCAAAATTGATAATTTTGTAAGCACTTTAAAAAAGTGACATTTTTGTAAATGCAAACTCAAAATTTGACATTAAGCTGACATCTAGTTTAATTTCCACTTGAGCAAGTAGACAGACAGACAAAAAAAAAAAAAAAAAAAAAAAAAAAAAAGCAGTTGTTGAATCCAAAGAAATCCCAAAACTTTATGTTGGAGGTCTCCAGGTACTTTTATTTCCATCCACACACATATATTTCTTCCGTTTGAGCATTAAAAGGCCAAATTTGAGGACCACTTTACTTGTTGTTTTCGTACCTCTTCAACTTCAAGTGCAGGATCATTGATTGCAGAAACCCTCACAAAATCTCTGTTCCAACATCTGTAAACTTCTGTTCAATAAAATGTTGCCTAAACAACAGAGGAAGATTCCCATCTCCGCCGAGGTAGTCGACCTTGATAGCAGCGACGATGAAGGCGCCGCCGTCGCAGAATTTTCAGAAAATGTCAACAAATCATCAAATAACGTAAATATACGAAGCAAACCACCGAATGCTCAACCTTCCGACCCAATTGATGACAACGCGAATTATAGGTCGTTCGAATCTCGAAGTTTCTGGAAAGCTGGCGCTTATGAAATTGGCCCCTCTAAATCTACTTCATTTCAAGGTGGGTTCTTTATTATTATTATTATTATTTTAAATGTATTCGGGGCGCAAGGATATGTAAAATTTTTAGTTATTTCCTTTCTGCGTTCTTGGATTTTGTAACTGCAGGTGATTTGGAGCACGCTCGTGTTCACCCGAAGTTTCTGCATTCAAATGCGACCTCTCATAAATGGGCATTTGGGGGTAATATTACTGTTCTAAGCCTTTTCTTATTGTTCAAATATGAGAATAATTGATTTTTTCTGGTTTCATTAGGATTATAAGCCTGCACTATCGAAATTGGATTAGAATTAAACAGAAAATAATGTTTCATGCATCCTCTGTGCCAAGTATTAAGCTAATTTTATGATTTACATGAGTATACGTTAATCAATAATTGGCAACGCATAGAGATAAAATAAGAAGAAAGAAACAGAATCAAATGATGCCGTCAGGTTTGTGCTGCAATTTCTGACATGTTAATCATGTGTTGCAGCAATAGCTGAGCTCTTGGATAATGCTGTGGATGAGGTAATTACCATAATTTTTTGAGTCGTTGGTCATCACTTTCTTTCTGATATATGGTGCCCCCATTCGAGCCCTATTTTTTGGGGTAAATGAGATTTGTAATAGTGATTTTTTGGAGAATGTGGGGGTTGCGTGGTTGAAAATAAGTTTTTAAGGAATGGGGCTCATACAGGGGCAAAATTTTATATGGCTTCAACAGGGGGCAAGATCCTATACTGGATACAGCTATAATTTTTCTCATCTATTGTGTGGATGAGATTCTCATCAAAACAAGGCTTAGTTTATGTTTTGTTGTCGTTGACTTGTTGTATTGTGGATGGTAAATCAGATTTGCTGAATTTTGAGGTACATATGTGCCACTAGGGCCTTGTAGTGTTCATAAATTGAGAATTCATTTGATTCTCTGATGCATTATAAATAGGATATACTTCCCAAAATCCGTCTCGCATGATATCTGTTGGCTTTCTTCCAAATACTGGAAGGTGGAGCATTACTTTGGCCATGTAGATTATGGCATGTGTGTCTTTCTGGTTTGTCTTGAAATGTTAATCATTTTGCTGAATTTTAGCTTGTGTATTCATTTTTCTAAGCATGTTTAAGCCATTTCAGTATAGTAGAATTTATAGTTTTTTGCTATGTGTTGTTATTTGGCAAAATAGGACTAATTTTATAGAAGGGGAAAACCGAAACCATAACAGAACATGATTGTTTTCCTGATGGTTCAACTCAATGATGATATTTTTTGAATTGAAAAGAGGCAATTAATTGATCGTGTAGACTAATTTTACATCAAAACTTTATGCATGCATGATTCTATGTGCCTGTAAACCAGATGCAAAGTGGAGCGACTTTTGTGAAGGTTGACAGAATTTATAACGCAAAGGATAATTCTCCTGCCTTACTTTTTCAAGGTGTAGTATTTTTTGTCTACAGTTCATTTATTCATATCATGCATTTCTAGAATTTGTGTTATGCAAAGTAGTTGATAAATTTGAATACTTTGTGCAGATGATGGTGGTGGTATGAATCCAGAAGGCATTCGGAAATGCATGAGCTTAGGTTACTCTTCAAAGACATCCAATACAACAATTGGGCAATGTAAGCAATACTTTTCTCAATTTTTATTTTTTTATTTTTTGAAGAAATAAAAATTATTTCTGTAGCAGTTAGTCCATGTGTTAGAAAACAAAGTGTTCGCAGAAAAATTGGAATCTACTTTCATAGTGAAGAAGGATGAAAAGAGGCGCTTTTTGGTATGGACAATTTGCAAGTTTTAGTCAGACGCAGCTTTTATTCTTGTTCTCGGATATTCCTAAATCAGAAAACTTCTAGTATTGTGTGCTAGTAAATACACGTGAATGTATTTAGCATCATCGTTTAATGGTATGAGAATCTAATCTTTTTACTAAAATGAAAAAGAATAAATCTTCAACAAGTTTTTGGGGATTAATTAAGACAACAAAGTAAATACACATATCCACAGATGCTGACCATGAGATTTGAATGTTACAATCAACATTGACCCCATAAAGGATCAAATGAAATGGTATACAAACTAGAACTAATGTGGATCACCTCAGGAACAATTAGCTTCAGGATGCTTCTTACATTGAAACAATGATTATGTGTGTTGATGAAATGGCTTTTAGTAAGTGAAGAAATGTTTGGTTTCTACAGCAATGTGTCAAAGCTGAGACTAGAAACTTCTCCCTAGTTATGCCCCTTAGATGGTAGGAATATATTGTCCCAGTTGATGTTGAAAACCTTTACGTTGAAAACCTTGTTTCTGGCTACTGTAGTAGCCACTCTTATTTACCCTGAGGCTCAGAAGAATTATTGGCTTTTATTCTGCAGTAGCAATTGAGTTCATAGTTCACTGGTATATGGCACAATGGGGCTGTTGAGAATTGAATTGACTTTTATAAATTGATATAGATCAATATGGATTATCATATGAAGTAAAGGATAATTTGATGCAAGAGAAAGAAAATAAGGATTCATGACTTGTAATGAAATAATGAACCGGAAGGTGAACCTTGACAATTCGAAAGAGGATAATATATTCCTTACTTTAGAATAATATTTCTCTTCAACTTTAAAGCATAGAGTACCAAAACAGGGAGTTGTACAATAAAATATATTTGAAAAGTTGGGGAACGTTATGTGTGAATTTATTACAACTGTTTTTTGTTATGATAGAGGTATGATTTAATAGCTAGACAGCCAAACGAGCTTCTGATGTTGCAGTTTCTGTGGTAGCACAGTAGAGCTTTTCTGCGTATGGCTACCGAGTCATTTGGCCTGTCTGTAGATGCATGCATGTATATGAATAGATTTAGGTATGTACTAATTAGATGCCGGAAGGATTGGATTTTATGCCGGGTTTTGTTCGTTATAATGTAACATTTGTTTTGCATTTTAGTTTGCTCATTGTTTTACATTCCTGTAAAACATTCTGGCTGAAACCTGTTTTGCATTCTGAAACTGGGTAGAAGCTACTTTTTTCTGATATAAGGTCAATCCTTAAGTTCTAACTTTTTGCAATCTGACATAAGCTGCCCGAAGAGAAAAAGATGACATGATTGTAAATAAGGAGAAGTTGATTCATGACTTTCTTGTCCTCAGATATTTCTTTTACTTCATAAACACTCTTCAGTCTTCAAATTTGTATAAAATGACATAAGTTGAAAAAGGCCAATCCACTGTCCCCTGTCCTACCCAAAACAGAAAATATAATAAAATTTGTTGTTCATTCCTACATGCTTACATCATGCACCCAATTTTCTATTTACTCTTCCAATCATACTATTTGTTACACAAAGATGTTGAGCTTTATTTGCAATAAATTTTGGGTGAATGAGATCTTCTTTATGTCATACAAGATATGTCAAAACCACCTTAACCGTCCATCCCTTAATCTATGTCAATTGGTGCCATGGAATATATTCTTACATATTATCTATTCTATACTTTGTCTTAGCATTCTCATTGTGGCTACATTCATATTATTCATATTTTGTCACTGTCTAACATTGTCTACCATGATATATAGCTGGTCTAAAACGTTCTGTAAGTCTTGCATTTTAACCTTATAGTTATCTTCTTATCACATAGACTTTCTGAAGCTACGTCCTCATTGAGTCTCATTCCTTGTTAATAATTGGACGAAGGACATAAAGCGCTGAATCTTTTTTTTTTTTTTATAACCACGAGTGTTCAGGCCAACTTACGTGCACCTCGATTAATTCCACGAGGCCCTAAAGTTTACAGTCGGGTACTCACCTCAGTGGCCTTGAGCGGACTCAAACTGGTGACTATTGGGGAACAAACCTAAGGTCTGACTGCTGAACTACCCCTCAGGGTTATAAAGTGCCGAGTCTTTGCAACATGATGATCTTCCATAGTCACTCCAACACCTTCTTTATTCCTAGAATGACTAAATGAACATTCTGTATATTCCACATTAGTTTTACTATTTTTATTTATTTATTTATTTTATTTTTTAAGGGTTCAAGTGTCTCAAAAGGTTATAACTTACTGGTAATCCCTCTCTTCGTCTCATCAATTAAAAGCTATGTGATCGACGAAAATCATACACCAAAAGAAATTTCGTCTAACCATTTTAGATGTCTCTTAAGGTCTCATTGACTAAAGCTTAAAGATTAAGACTTAAAGATCTTGATGCAAGCGGACTGTGATGCGAAATTCTTCTACTTATACCGAGATTGCATCTCAGGCTCCTGATTGCTCCATCATAAATACTTGTTGGAAGATATGCTATCCTGTATTGGCTGTTTCAGTTTGTACAGATGTGATACTGTACAACCTGTAAATACTGCAATTAGGATAGTTTCCATATCAGTCTTGTTGATCCATGTATGCAACTTCATATCAACTCGAATTGTGTGACACCTGGCCACCACTGTATTAAATTCAAATTTACTGTCTATTCTCTATCAAATATTTTAAATGATTTTGAATCAAATATTTTAAATGATTTTGAATCAAATATTTTAAATGATTTTGAATCAAATATTTTAAATGATTTTGAATCAAATATTTTAAATGATTTTGAATCAAATATTTTAAATGATTTTGAATCAAATATTTTAAATGATTTTGAATAAGTTCCGCCAATATTTCCCAATTTTCTATTGTTAACTCTGAAGCAGGAATTTGAAAATTGCAATGTTCAAGTATTTCTACTTGTGAGTGGTGACATTCTTCATGTGAAAGTGTATCCAAAATCATTATAAGGAATATTGTCCAAATTTTTCTTTCAATTTAAAATATTGAAAAACTTAGGCTCAGAATTATATGCACTATTACTGGTGAAGGCAGGACAATTTAAAATCTCTGGATAGGTTGCTGATGTTTGAATTGGATTATTGATGAACAGAATGGATATTACTTGACAGAACTGCATAAAGCACGTCACATGTAACTAATTGTTGAATCATGTTATAGGTCATTGTTGATAGAATGTCTTAGGAAATTACTCTTTTCTTGTACCATTAAACTTATTTTCTGATCTCAAAAGTGACTTTAGCATGTGAACAAGTTGTATTTAGGATTTCACAATTAATCCCTAACGTGTTCACTTCTATCCGGGTTTAGCAACGTTATATATTGAGAATGCGCTATTTCGTGTCTGTTTAATATTGTTTCCATTTCCAACATGTGAGAGATGTTGTCACTCTTGCCTAGTCTTCTTAGAGATGACTTATGCTTTTTTCAACAGCCTTATTTCATCCTGACCTATGTGTAGATCTGCTTCTAGAGAGTATCCTTGCTTCCAGAGCTGAACTTTCATGTTTGAACAGCCTCAGTTAATCCATTCTTTATTTGATAAGGATCCGTACGATCTTTGTACGGATCCTCTGAAGGAAATTCAAATTAGCTTCAGTCAATTAGGATTCCCATAGGGAAACTGTGTACAGTGATCTGTTAATTGATTGATAGTCACTTGCGACCTTAATAAATATTTTCTTAGTGATTATTTGAAACGTTAGATGTACATAATGAGATTTTGTAATATGATATCTTATCTCAGATGGTAATGGATTCAAAACAAGTACCATGCGGTTAGGAGCTGATGTGATCGTTTTTAGTCGTGCAATGAAGTCAGGGTATTTTTTTTTCTCTAATTATACCTTCTTTATTTATTTACACTAAGCTACTTGCATATATGCTCATTCCTCAGTCTCAATTTGTCTAGGGGTCTTGAAATTCTAGAGTTCTTTGATAATGCAAAAAATAAATCATTGAAACTCTAGAGTTGTTTTGGAACTGATAATTTATATGAGAAAATACTGCAAAGTGCAGTTTCTCAATTATTTTAGAAGAATCAATACTTATTACAATGAACTTAATTGTAGCAATGCCTTTATGCTTTAAAAGCTATATGATTTGACTACAATTGGCAATATTCATTTTTAGTGCTTTAGAGATCTTGTTTACCATCTTGATGTGTTTTTGACAATTTTCTTGATCTTGTTCTTTAGGCGCGCAACCCAAAGTGTTGGTCTTCTCTCGTATACATTTTTGCGGAGAACCTGGCAGGACGATGTGATTGTTCCAATGGTTGACTTTTTATGCTTAATAATGAAATCTTCGTTTAGTTGTCCACAGTCTAACATAAAAGGGCATGGAGTTTTTATTTTATTTTCTTACAAGAAAATATTTGTCATTCTTCTTCCCTGAATATAATTTGCAGGTTGATTTTGATATCTCAGACCACTGGGCAGAGCCTATAATCTATAGCTCGAAGGATGATTGGTCCAGTAACTTGAATATCATGCTTCAATGGTCTCCATTTGCATCTAAGGACGAAATTATGCTACAGGTTCAATTTTGATGAAATGCAACATCTCTAGAGCAGAAACTTTTAGTTCTTCACTTTATCATATCATGGTGTGATTACCCAAAAGCAAGTTTGCCTCCAAATTTAGTTGCATAAACATTTTGATTGCTATATTTGTTTCTTGTTGAGATTTAATAAACAAACAAATATTGCTTTGAAGGAATACTAGAAATAAGGTTTACCCAGGCAAAATAAGTTAAAAGGATGGGGAACAGAAGTACATGAAATAAACTTGGAGTTTTTTATATGGTAAATTATTGAAGAGACTCCAGATATTATGATTGAAAATTTTTTATCTCAGTAATTGCAATTACAATTGCAAATTTACGACTCTCTTAGGCTATTCTTGATTTCTGTCACAGATTAATGTTTTTATAATGTATTCTTTCATTATTTCCAGTTCGAAAATATTGGGTCACATGGAACAAAGATCATAATATATAACCTGTGGCTGAATGATGAAGGCATCTATGAATTGAATTTTGACGACGACGACGAGGTTAGTAATATCTCTTTGCAGTACCTGAGCTTTACTAATTTCTATGTATTTACTGATAGCTGGATTTTTGCATTCATTAATCTTAAAGTTCAACTTGGAAATTTTTTAACTCTAATGTTTTTATCCCAAATTTTGTTCTTGTTTGCTTCTCATTGTCCTGTACTGGTTCCAGCTAAGACTTCGTTTCTATTTCTCCTTGCTTTTCTTTAAAGATATTGCAGATTAAGCATACTAAACATAAGCTTTACAACTACAACCTAAATAATAGGCCAAAACTAGGATCATTTTGAACTGTTGTCGGGCTTGGATAATATTATAGACGCTTTGGTCTAGAAAGAAAAAATTCATACTCTGATAGTATATCCTATGTCGCTGATCCTCAAAATGTAAATATAGTTATGCTACATGTACAATCGGGGTTAACAATGACACACATGGGAGGGGGCCCACGCTGAATAAAAAAATCTTGGGTTCCCCTCTTGTGAGTACGTTGTCCGACTAGAACAATTCATGTAAATAAGAACAATTTAACAAGGCTCCAAATACTTGTCAATGACAAGATAATGCAGTCGCATAAATTTTTATATAGCTAGGATGATTTTTCAAAATCTATCAAATTTTTTCACATTTTAGTTGTATAAGGTTCAAATACAAGTGTGACAACACTGCTTGGAACTTGAGAATATTTGTGTGTAAGTCAAAAATATAAACATCGTGGTACCACAGTCCTGGTAGCATAATCAATAGGTAAATGGTGATGTTAATCTTCAATCGTTGATGGCATTGTATTATGGCAAATATAGAAATTTTCACAGGTTAGTTGGCCATGGATTACAGGGATTTTGAAAATAGAAGAAACATTCTGTTATTCTTTATTATTATTACAACCTAACTATCCCATTTTTATAGTACAAGAAAGAGAGTAAAAGGGTTTTTTTTTTTCTCTTTCTAAAATCTGCAAAAGAATCTTCTACAATTAATCTCCTAATTATAATTTGTCCAAATATACAAGTCCTTTGGTGAAGATATACGTAGTTTGTTCCTGTGTGAGAGCATATGCTGTGCAAATAATCCCTTCTTCCACATTCTCTTTGACGAAATGTCAATCCATTTCTGCATGTTTTGTTCGATCATGATGGACTGAATTGAGAGATGTTGATGGCAACTTTACATAGTTTGATTGAAAATTTCATTGTAACATGTTCTTTTAGAAGTTTCTTCATTCACGGTCCTTTCCATATTCCTTGTCACCTCTTTAAACTCAACTTCAGCGGTACTTCTTGCTACCATGTTTGTTTCTTGCTCTATGTTACCAGATTTTCCCGTACAAAATTGCAATATCTAGCAGTCGACCTCCTATCTTCTGTGGAACCTGTCCAATCCGCGTCTATGAAGACTTCTACAGTTTTCCTTTTCACTTTTCTTAAAGAATGGTCCTTTTTTCGAGGAGTCCTTAAGATATCTGAGTATCTTGTGGTAGATTGTTTCTAGGTAATTTCCTTTTGAGAATGCATATGTTGGCTCACCATACTAATTGCGAACGCAATGTCAGGTCTAGTGTTCTTTAACTTTATTGAACAATATGAGAACAGATGGGTACATTAGCACTATTGGTGAATAGCATTATTCATACATGAATCTAAATATTATGTATATATAATGATCTACTATGCAGATCTTATGTTAAGCACCAATGACATGTCATACATAAATTCATTGGTAGATTTTAAATTTAATTCAAATATTGAGGTCCACCATATGTTTATCCACCAATGGATTTATATAATATGTCACCAGTGCATAACATAAGAAAATCATCGGTGCTTAGTAGATCATTCTTGTTGTATATATATAAAGAAATATTCTTTACTGACTCGAGCCTAGAAGTACTGCCTCCTAGAGTTGCTAGAGTTAGAGGAGTAACTCGGAGAAGGGGTTAAGAGTCGGAGCAAGAGCTTCAGAGCCCAATTTGTAGCTCGTGCCATAGCGGCATAACCTCACTAGGAGCTGTATTAAATATCTAATATAATCTTATGTTTGATATATCTTAATTTAAAATAGTATACTAGAAAAAAAAAAATTTAACTTCTTTATTTTTTATATTATTTGGTAGTTGGTACTAAGCATGTTTTTTTTTGTAATGATGATGCAGTCTCTGTGCCCAAGTGATTAATTTACATATTCTCCACTATGGGAGAGCTTGAGTCGATCTTACTTTCTACAGATTTCTTCGTGTTCTCATGATTCGAACCCTTACCTTTCCTTTGAGAGATACTTAAGTTGAATCTCGGTACAAATCAACAAATTTCCAAAATTTTTCTAAAGAATCTCTTTCAATTAATCTCCTAATAATAATTTGTCTAAGTATACAATGTTAATTAAGGTAGGTAGAATTTTCATCATATTTTCGGGATTTCAAAAGATTTGGAAGTGCAACCAGACAACTTTTTGGAGGGGAGGAACTATTAAAATATACCATGGCGCGTAACAAACAAGTTCATATTGATTTTCAGCTTTTGTCTCCAAAGTGCAGGCTTGTCCACACTACTTCTGGTGCTACTTTCTTTGTATATTTCCTACAAGAATTTCAGCATTGATAGCTCATTGTCCTCTCCAACCAAAAGAAAGGGGTGTGTTGGGGTGGGCGATAATTGAAAAGAGAGTTCACACCATATCACATGCTGATAACAATAGCTTGTTAGGAATCCTAGACGAGGACGAGGCTTGGTTTGAAATCATTTGTCTTTGACGCACATGTATCAGTAATAAATAACTGTTTTTTTTTTCCCTTTCTTGTGTGTGTTTTTGACATTGAACATGCAGTACTTTGTGGCACTTTATATCATTATTGAGCATGTGTATATTAGTATTTATGTGAAGCGACACTTTGTTTTGTCATCTGTAACCACAGCATCCTTTTCTTAACCTTAAACATTAAAAAGGACTGCTCATATAGGCTTTCAGGCTCAGTTAGAAGCAGTACTTCATTTGGTTTTAATGAACGACTCTTCTTTTGAAGTCTTTCTATACATTTATGCCTCCGTTTGGGAAGAATTTATATATGTTTTAATTTATAAATTCATAGAAATGAGTGATGGATAAGTGGATAATACTTGTGGATGTTGGAAAGTGTGGTTCAAATGAAGTTTGACCATCTAAAAATGATTTATAATTTTTTGCCAAAAGGAGGCTTTATCACATATGATCTTTTCTTTTGACTACTATATAGTTTATTTGCAGCTATTCGCATTTCACATTGTTGGTTCTTGGTTCCGAGTAACTATGGTTATTTGTTACCGATGATATGTTGGAAACATTTGTGACATTCTTTGACTTTTGTTTATTAAAAATGTATATCTGATTACCCTTTGATGTAGGATATTAGGTTGAGAGATGAAGCTAATCGAGGAAATCCATCCAAAACATTGAAGAGGGTCCTTGAACTTCAATCACATATTTCCTACCGGATACGCTTTTCACTAAGGGTGACCATTAAACTTTATCTTTCCCTTGTGTCTTATTTTCTAAGAAACACAGACTTCAGGTTCAAGACATAGATACTACTCTACATGGATATGAAACACAGACTGGTTGCATTTTTAGATCATCACTTTTAGATATTTTCATAAGTTTCTCTTAATGAATGTAAAGTGCAGTAGATGTCTCTTTTCAGGCATATGCGTCAGTACTGTATCTCAGAAAATTTACGAACTTCCAAATTATTTTAAGAGGGAAGCCTGTTCAGCAGTTATATATTGCGGATGACTTGAAATACTCGAAAGCAATCACATACAGGCCCACTGTTGGTTTGTCATCAAAAGAGGTATGATTTGCAATAGATTTATGAGGGGGTATTTTGAAAAAAAATTCAATTAGGTAGATCCCATTTTGATTGAGTGTTCTCACATGAAATGTTATGGACAATGAAATTACAACATTCTATTTGTTAGTGGAAGTTGATATTTGTGGTGTTGCTGGAATCAGTATTGGATATTTGCTCTGATAGTGGTCAATTATGTTTTGGATTAATATGCGGATTGGGGTGGATCTTGGAAGTTGATTGGTTATTTTTATCAATGTTTGTTACTCTAATTTTTTTCCCCTTCTGTGGTAGGTGGTGGTGGAAACAACCATTGGCTTTATTAAAGAAGCACCTGCACTTAGAGTTTGTGGATTCAATGTGTACCATAAAAATCGTCTCATCAGGGTACGCGTATTCATACGTGAAAAATCAGTGGGTGTAGTTTCATTTCCCTAGTAATCTCTATAATTACGGTCAATGTGAGGTTTTAGTTTATTATTTTGCCAGCCTTCATGCATATATATAATTTTGCGACAGTCGTTGAATATATGGTATATATGAATAAATCTTTGAAAGAAAGTTTAAACAGCTGGATTTTAATAATTTGAGGTAATCAAAATGGCCTACAGCAAAGACGTGGTCTGAAATGGAAATAATTAATGAATGCATACTATGCATGCTGAAGTTTCACATTTAAATGATGGGGATTCTATCTCAAGTTACATTGATGTTTAAAATGATGTGTTCCAACAGCCCTTCTGGAAAGTTACTGGGGATGGTTCTAATAAAGGACACGGTGTTGTTGGTAATGCTTAATGATATACTATTCTTTTGTTCAGGCTACTTTTCTACTATTTCTTTCAAACTAACTAATCTATTTTGTTCAGGAGTACTGGAAGCAAATTTCATAGAACCAGCACATGACAAACAGGATTTTGAGAGGTCATCTCTGTTTTCCAAGCTGGAGATGAGATTGAAACAAATGGTTATGGAATATTGGTATTATTTCTTTACTTATTTGCTTTTTATTTTTTAAATTTAATCAGCGGTATCATTATTTTGTATGATCTCTATTAAGTTGAAACTCAGGTTAGTTTTGTTTTGTTGGCAAATAATTTCTATTGCATCCTTTTTCTAATAGCCAGTTCTAAGCTGGGTAGAGGGTTGTTGGTTGACAGCCGGCTTGTCACATTTTACGACATAAATCAACTTATGCAATTTGTTCGGGTATCCCTACTAGTGATGTGTTCTATCTGATCTTGGGAGTAGTGAAAAGTATTAGAATCTATTTTCGGCCAAGCAAACCAGAATTTAACAAATGTTGTAACACATTAGAATTGGGATGTCCCAATTTCTTATGCTAGACAAAAATATCGAAAGTAGTAGAATTATAAACGATGGGAAAAGATGAAACAAGTTTCAGTGAAATAGGAAAGGGACGTCCCTCCTTAGACCTCTTCACAATCGTCCTCGGACACCTGATCCTGCTCGAACTAGAAGAAAAAGACACAGTGCAGTTGTTATCAATAAGCTAACCAACAGATATAAGATTAGTTGATAGACGAGAAACTAAAATATTAGCCAAATCTAGTAATGTCTCCTACGGTCGAGATGGGAAGTGTTACCATTAGCAGTGCTTATATGGAGAGATTCAGTGTATGGTCTAAGATTACCTTGCAACTGAGAATCATGAGTTATATGGTTAAGAGCACCTGAGTCTAATAACCAAGCAAAAGAAGCAATTGATGTTTATCTGAGACACCTAAGGTAGACAAAGCAGAAATAACCATTTATTGGATCATCTCAGGAGTGACAATGTTTTGTGAAGGACTGGTGAAGCATGATTGGAAGTAGCTGGTGTAGTAGAACTAGAGGCTAAATTGACAATAAAACCCACTCTGGTCTTGTGTAGAGGTCAAATAGGGTATTCCTTAATGACATGTCCAAGCTTTTTGCAATAATTGCTTACTTTTTGGGACACCGAAGAGCCATGTGACCAAAACTATTACTGCTGTAATATTGAACACTAGATTGTTATGCATGTGGCTCATATAGAGTGGAACACAAGTTCTGGATCAAATAGGCCGATGCCGGCGGAGCGGAGTGGAGTGACAGGAGTGGAGCGCATCGAATGGAACAGAGCGGATTTTCAGGTTAGTAAGTATATGGCTAATCCTGGTAGAGAGCATTGGAGAGCTGTAAAGTGGATTTTCAGGTACTTGAAAGGTACAATGGAGTGCGGGATCATGTTTGAGAGACAACATGGTGATATTTCAGTTCAAGGATATGTAGATGTAGATTATGCAGGGGACTTGGATGACAGAAGGTCCCATACAGGTCATGTTTTCACACTCCCAGGTGGGCCCATATGTTGGAGATCAATGGTGCAGTTACTTGTAGCATTATCTACAACTGAAGCGGAGTACATGGCGGCAACTGAGGCAGCCAAGGAATTATTGTGGTTGAAAGGGCTTGTCAGGGAACTTGGGATCAAGCAAGATGGATGAAGTTGTACTGTGATAGTCAGAGCGCCATCTTCCTAGCGAAGAATCAGATTTATCATGCAAGAATCAAGCACATTGATGTGAGATTTCATAAGATAAGAGAATTGGTTACTTCAGGAGAGCTGTTAGAGAAAGTGCATACCTCAGAGAATGTAGCAGACATGATGGCAAAGCCAGTCACAATGGATAGGTTCAAGCACTGCTTGAACTTGATTAACATCTCTAGGTGTTAGAGAGGATGTGTCCCAACCCATTGGTTCTAGATGGTGTGATTTTTTTCCAGGTTATATTTTTTTCTCCTAAGAGGTGAATATTCGCCAAGGTAGAGATTGTTGTGCATGTGGCTCATATAGAGTGGAACACAAATCCTGGATCAAATGGACTGATGCCGGCGCGGAGCGGAGTGGAGTGAGAGGAGCGGAGCGGAGCAACGATATCGACATTGCGCGGGTTTAATTAACTGTCTAGTTTTTAGGGACGCCGAATGGGTTGGGGTGCAGGGACAACGCCCCCGCGGTACGGTACAGGGGTATTTCCTGTACGGGCCTTAAAGTCTTATATGGGTCCAGGCTAGGGTTAGTATAAATAATATATTGTAACTCTATTTTTCACTATTGAAAAAAGAAATTTCTGCTTCACTCTCGTGGACATAGGCACACCGCCGATCCACATAAATTTTTGTGTTGATTATCTTTTTCATCTCTTTAATATTGCACATAAAATCCAAATTTGAATTTTCCTTGAGCAGCATATGCAACTGGAACTGGTGTTACTTGATTTTGCTATTGCTCCAAAGAGGCACGACTGATACACTGTTCTTCTTCCCTCAGTAACTCACCCAAACAATCATCCAACGTCGGAGATATGCGATTCATAAGACTGATCTGATGTATTCAAATTCATTTCTCAATTTCATGAGAAACTGATCTTACTAGGTAATTTCATGCACAGCCTATATTGCCTTCAACCCAACAGGTAAATCGAGGCATAGATGATATCTATGTGCTCATTCTAAAATTCTTCAATGGTCCGAGTCCTATGAAAATTGTGCCAATTCAAACTCCAGCTGAAGTCATCGAGTATTGTTTTGAGTGTAGACTTTCTTCAAATATTCTCACACACCATGAGCTTTGTAAGGCCTAAGATTAAGAATAATCTGAGCATCAACCGATCTAATGATCCGGACCATAATTCGGTAATCTTTGGTTTTTCAGGCAGGGTACTATTTCTTATCATTTTCTTGATCAGGAGATAGAAGGCTTCCATTAATATGTCCTCATAGATCCCCTTTCCCTTCAACCACCAACTAAAAGTGTAATGCCCAAGAAAAATAGTTATTGCTGGTAAAGCTAATGCAATAGGATCATCCTTCTCAAGGACATGATTAATCAGATTTGTAAACCCAAACTCAAAGAAATACCAATTAAATTAAAGTCCAACAAGATAACACTAGGCCAATAACGCAAAAACACCAAATATTACGTAATCAATATCCAACAAGCCCAAGCCCAAACACTATCCAATCAATTAAGTTCAGCCCACATAAATAACACGAGACCACTGTAGATGAAAAACCAACCTGATGACTTGAAAAAACTCATAGACACGAGTGGGGAAATTGAAGCTGCAAAGAGGTAAATCCAGGCAATGGCAAAAAAGAAACTCCAAACGATGAAAGAAGACTTCTCCGACCATGACCCAAGGCTAGACGTCGGAAATTTGGAAAGTCAATCTTAGGGCTCTGTTACCTTGCTAAATTGCTGAATATCCTTTCTCGTGCGTATTCCATTTTATTTATAGAATATTACAAGCTATAAAAGGAATGGAAAATAATTAGCTATACAATAAGATTAATCCCTGATTTTCTGTGATTTAATTAGCCTATATATGGAAATAAGTAAACTAATTTGTTTAGCCGAAAGTAGACTCTAATAAAAAGTCAGCAAGGCTTAGTCAGCATACCCCATCAGCAACCCAACGCTTTGTCGCCACGAGCGTTGAATACCAATGGTCCTGTGATGTAATAGACAGGTCAAATGAGGGGGAGAAGGTAAAAGAAATAGGGAAAACGGGATATAAACTTTCAGATATGGGCAAGGAGAATGATAGAGTTGGAGTTAGTATAATTGTTGAAGCTGGTTTATAAAATGAAGTCATACATTACAAGTTAAATGGATTGGGAATAGGATAATATTTGTTATACTACCTTTTAGAGGAGTCAATTACAGTTATCAGTGCATATGGATGGATAGGATTGGACAACAATAGTTTTGGGATGACATGGATGGATTTATTCAAGCAACCCTTAGTTAATTATATATTTGTTGTTTGTGGTTTAAACAGTTATATGGTAAAGTAACTGAAGATAGGAAAGAGTTCATGGTAATTTTTGGCTCAGGAGATCAGCATGAAGATGGTGATACAATTTTGGACATCGGATTGCTTATCATTTGGTGTTAGCAAATACATGCACTGATAAAGAGACCCAACTTATAACTTTTAGAAGCTGCAGAGATTTAGACAAATAGATTCTGTCTTTACAGGAAGGTGATTAGTCCTTGTTAGAGATGAAATGCATGAGAGGTTGGTGATGCTTGACGTTGTTAAGAAATGGAAAAGAATTACCATTTAGGCAAAGATGTTTGAGATCATATAACAAGATGGTGGAACCTGGATGGTAAAAAAATATATGAGCTTTAAGGATGGAATTTCAATGGAAGAAAAGTGGGATAGAGACAAAGATAGTAACATGATGTTGAATAAGATGACTAGTTACATTAGAAATTTAGGAAATGTGATTTTAGAGAATCTAGGGGTAGAAACAGGCTAATAAAGAAATATGGGGTGGAACATGGTTTAAATGACAATCAAGACTAAAAGAGAATGCTATATAATCTTACGAAAACACTGAAGTAGTTAAATTAAAACCATGAGGGTGATTGACTCTGTAGCACGGACACTTTAACGAGAGTAGCGTGTCCTTATCCAACACGTAACGGGCTGGTGTCGAATACTGACATTCATCGGACGCTCTATCATTGTCATTTATCTTTCTATTAAAATGTGAGTTGATTTGGAAGAATAATTGATTTTTATTTTTTTTAAATTCATAAACAGGTTACACACACACACATATACAACGGATATTTCTAATTAGGAAAATAATTCTATACTTATGCACCTACCATATATACATCCATTGTATATGTAAAGATTATATTTAAGCCTAACTTAATGCGTACAGCTTATAACACTCCCCTCAAGCTGGAGCATACATGTCAATCATGCCCAGCTTGTTAAAAATATAATTTACTCGATTTCCAATTTAGGCCTTAGCGTACACACCAGCTAATTGATCCTTTGTCCTGACATGCTTAGTCAAAATCAATCCTTACAATAGATTTTTATGAACAAAATGATAGTTGGCCTATATGTGCTTTGTTCTCTCTCATGACATACAGGATTAGTGGTAATGTGAATAGCTGCTTGATTATTGCACCACAAGCTAATAGAGTGGGAATTATCAATGTCAATCTTCCAAAGTAAGTTATGTAGCCACATAAGTTCACAAGTTACCTGTGCTATAGCCCGATATTCAGATTCTATGCTAGGTCAAGCTACAACACTTTATTTCTTACTTTTCCAAGAGACTAAATTACCTCCAACGAAAACAAAATACCCTATAATAAAGCGCTTATTTATAGGAGAATTTGTACAGTCAGCATCTAAGAAATCCTCAAACTCTACAATGACCATGGTCTCTATTAAGAATCCCACGTCCTGGAGGTCCTTTGAGATTTAATATATGAGTTATAGCATCCCAATGTGAAGTTCTAGGAGATGACATAAACCGACTAACAAAACTTAATGGAAAGGCAATATCTACATGAGTAATTGTGAAATAGTTCAACTTTCCCACTATCCTTTTGTACTTGTCCTCATCAACAAACGCATCTCTATCTTCAGCTTCAAGTTTTACATTTGGTATCATGGGAGCATCACCACGTTGTGCTTCAGCTAAACCTGTCTTATCTAGTAAGTCTAGAACATACTTCCTTTGAGGTAGAAAAATTCTTTTACCACTTCGAGAGACCACTATTCCTAAGAAATATTTCGAAGGACCTAACTCCTTTGTCTAAAACTTTGTGCCCAAGAAAGCCTTCAGCGTACTACCAATAATCACAATGTCATCAACATATACCATTAACAAAATACACTCAACTTTAGATTGTTTAAAGAATACTGAGTGATCATACATACTTTTTTGCTAGCCAAATTCAATCACAACCTCACTAAATATCCCAAACCATGCACGGGGTGATTGCTCAAACCATACGACGACTTTTGCAATTTGCATACTTTTCGTGACTCCACCTGAGCAACAAACCCTAGTGGTTGTTCCATGTAAACTTCTTTTAAATCATCATGGAGAATGCATTTTTAACATTCAGTTGGTGGAGCAGCCATTGATAGATAGTAGCAAGAGAAATGAATAACCAAACTGGAGCAAGTTTAGCAACTGGAGAGAAAGTCTCAGAGTAATTCACACCATAAGTTTGAACATACCTCAAAGCAACCAGTCGAGCAACAAATCAATTAGGATTCATCTTGACAGTAAATACCCATTTACATCCGATTTCCTTTTTATTGAGGGGGTAAAGGAACTAAATCCCAAGTATGATTATGTTCTTGTGCCATCATTTCTTCTTGCATTGCCACTACTAACCACTATGGGACAAAGCTTCAAAAATAGATTTTAGCACTAACACACACTCTAAAGAGGCAGTGAAGGACATGGAAGGTGGTGATAGCGCATGGTAAGAAACAAAAGAAGAGACAAGATAAATGCATGACCGTTTACCTTTTCAGAAGGTAATGGGATGATCAAGACTAGGATCAGGAGGGGGTGATGAATCCGGAGGCAAGCAACAGGTAGAAGCGATGAGTTATGGTCGATAGTTGGTGCCAACAAAGATTGTTGCATACAACAAGTATAAACATTTTAATAGAAGGACGAGAAGATACTCGTTGTACAAGGATAGTCACAGGATAAACAAGAAAATCATCTTCGAATTCAACAGAAGATGGAGCAGAAGATATAGAAGTAGTGGAAAAGGGTGGATAAATGCATGACCGTTTACCTTTTCAGAAGGTAATGGGAAGATCAAGACTAGGATCAGGAGGGGGTGATGAATCCGGAGGCAAGCAACAGGTAGAAGCGATGAGTTATGGTCGATAGTTGGTGCCAACAAAGATTGTTGCATACAACAAGTGTAAACATTTTAATAGAAGGACGAGAAGATACTCGTTGTACAAGGATAGTCACAGGATAAACAAGAAAATCATCTTCGAATTCAACAGAAGATGGAGCAGAAGATATAGAAGTAGTGGAAAAGGGTTCGGACTCGAAGAATGGGACATCTGCAGACACTAAGTGTCGTCTTAAGGAAGTAGAAAAACATCTATAAGCTTTTTGATGTCGAGAATAACCTTAAAATATACACTTTAAGAGATCTAGGATCAAGATTGGAAGCTTGAGATCTCATATCTTGAACAAAGAAAGTATACCAAAACACTCTAAGAGTGAGAGAATAAAGTCTGAGGGAAATAGAGTTGAATATGGGATTTTACCATCTAAGACAAAGGAAGGCATACGATTGATTAAGTAACGTGTAGTAGAGACTGCATTTGTCAAAAATTCTTTTGAAACTTTCATATGAAAAAGAAAAGCTTGAGCAACTTCCAATAAATGAAGATTCTTTCTATTTGCCCCTCCATTTTGTTGTGGTGTAATGACACAGGAAGATTGATGAAGAATGCCATTTTGAAAAAGAAAGAAATTAAATGTAGATGAGAAATATTCCTTGGCATTATCACTCCTTAAGATACGTACAGATTTATCAAATTGAGTTTTAATCTCAATATAAAAGGCACAAAAAAATTGAAAATAGTTCTGAACAATTTTTCATAAGATATATCATATCATCTACAAAGATAACAAAATAGTGCAAACCATTGTAGATAAAATAGGACACGGGCTCAAATATCAAAATGTATTAAATCAAAAGGGGACATAGCTTGTTTATTTATTCTCGAGAGATATAGTACCCTGTGGTGCTTTGCTGTGACATGATTCACAATCCAATTGAGACACTAGTCTAAGACTGGGACATAATTTCTTCAAAATAGGGAGAAAATGATGATTGAAGCTACAATAGAGCTCTAGAAGAGAGGTACTAGTGCATGCAGTCGACCTTGGCACTGGTGTGGGACAACAGTCGAGCATGTACAAGCCATTGAGCTAACGTCCTCTACCAAAAAGCTGCTTTGTCCCAAGATCCTGAAAAATGCAATGATTAGGAAAAAAAGAACACTACAATAAAGAGATTTAGTCATTTGACTCACAAATAAAAAATTAAAAGGAAACTAAGGTAAACATAAAACAGAAGACAATGGAGAGAGTTTGTTAGACGTGCTCTCCTGCATCCGACTATAAGAACTGTAGAGCCGTTAGTTAAAGTGATACGTGGTAAATTAGAAAAAGATTGAAATGATGAAAGTATACCTGTTTTCCCAATCATATGATTTGTGGCACCAGAATCAATTACTCAATTGCGAAACGACGTAGAAAGACATGCTATAGAAGTACCTGTATTAGCTTAAGTGGAAGGTGTAACAAGTTGTTGAGCAAGATGTTAAAGAGGCATAAAATTGTATAAGGTGAGCATACTCATCTGCTAAAATTGTTATTTGATGCTGAGATGGAAGTGCCAGAGATGTAGATAGAAGACCATTTTGAGTAGCTACATTGGCAAATTTCCTCATACAAATCTGACTTGTGTACTTTGTCGGTTTACCATTTAGTTTTCAACAGTTTCATTTTACATGTCCTTGCTCTTCACAATAATAACAACCACAAGGATTGCCACTAGAAATTCTATCTCGACTACCGTCCCCCTCTTGCCTATTTATATTTGAATTTGTGCTAACTAGGGCTACCATCTCATTTGGTATTATACCTTGCTTATTGTCATTGTCTTTGCATACCTGTACGAGACGGGCATATATATCACTCAACGAAGGTAGTGCCTCACTGGTTCTATTTGAGTATGAGCCATCTCATAATCAGGACCTAAATCTGCAAGAAAACACTGGACCATAATTTGCTCTTCTTATTCTTGCATTGTCTTCACATCACTAGTAATAGGAAACATGGCCCGCTTTTCTTTAAATGCCTATTTTACCTCAGTATAATATTGAAACAGATTTCATCCCTTTTGCTTAGCCCGATAAATCTTTAACATCAGTTTATAAATATGTGATACATCCTATTTACTAGCATACAAAAATCCTAGATAATCCCACAATTCTTTTATAGTATCACAATGATTAATGACATACAGTCGAGGGTATTTTGAATCTAATTATAGAGTATCGTCCTCCATCAGCCATTTCTTTTGGAATACCAGGATTAGCAACAGATTGTGGAGCTGGATCATTCGTCAAATGATTGCCCAAATCCAAACTTGACATGTACCAGCGGGCTATTATCTTCCATTGAGCATAATTCCTACTACCCGTTAACTTTCTTTTTGTGACTTTTGAGGATGGGGTTACCGTGATTTCGTTCACCACTTTCTTATCACTATCGGCCATGATTAACAGAAAGGCAAAGGAAGCAACCCAACAGACATAAAGTAGCCGAAAAATATTCAAGTTTAAAGGGAGTTGCCCAACTAAATAAACAAATTATGGAAGTCAAAGAGAAAGTAGCCCAAACAAAAAATCAAACTAGTAATCATGACCCAGCAGACAAACTTAATAGTCCAATCAATCACCTAGGAGAAATATAATAATGAGCCTAACAAGCCCAATAACCAAAATAATCCACCAAATACTCAAGTCCAATAACACCACTTAAGAGGCAACCAGACCAACTCTAGAAAATATAAGATCCCAACAAGCCCAATAGCATAAATTAATCCGCCAAAATAAGTCAATCCCAATATCGTCACACAGGTAGTCGAACGAACTCACAAAGAAATGATGATTTTCACCTCAGACGAAGACAAACGATGAACTCAGAGGTGCTGGAAACTGAAATTGCGAAGCTAAATTAGCTTCGATCACGACCCACAACAAACTTGTCGAAACCACCAGCAGAACCCTCAAATGTCATCGAAAACAAAGGACAACCAAAATAAGTCAATCCCAATATTGTCACACAGGTAGTCGAACGAACTCACAAATCCAAATGAAGAAATGATGATTTTCACCTCAGACGAAGACAAACGATGAACTCAGAGGTGCTGGAAACTGAAATTGCGAAGCTAAATTAGCTTCGATCACGACCCACAACAAACTTGTCGAAACCACCAGCAGAACCCTCAAATGTCATCGAAAACAAAGGACACAGATCGAGAATCGACTTCAAATGTCAACCCCCAAGACTCAACCACCGATGGCGTTGAAACCACGAGCAGCAGCCACCAATGCCACCGACAACTATGAATAGATAACCACACTACAAGAAAAATTTTGGGGCTCTGATACCATTTGAGTTGATTTAGGAGAATAATTAATTTGATTTCTTTCTAATTAGGAAACAATCCTGTCTAATTAGGAAAATAATTCTATGCCTATGCACCTACCATATATACATCCATCGTATATGTACAGAATATATTTAAGCCTAACTTAATTCATGTAGCTCATAACAAATATTATATATTTTTAATTCAAAATTATTATTAAATAACAAATAGGTACTCATTTTTGCATGATTTCAATAAGAAAAATTAATAACTAGTATGAGATTAAATTTATACTATATAAACGAAGAATTTTAAATAATTTACTCAACTTGTCGACTGTGTGTCCTGTCAATATATTTTTAAAAAATCATGTATCGGTGTGTCCTTGTCTGATTGAGTAGAAATTTGAGATTGTACAAACCACAAAGGTATTAAACTCATTAGCCATCTCTGTAGAATTATGGGAAAGGGCAATTGAGCGTAGATTAATGTGAAACTCTAAAGGTATCAGAAAATCAGTTTTGCATAGTGCCTGGACAATTTACTATGGAAGCCATTTACCTGCTTAGGAGATTGACTACAAATGCATGTAGAAAGGAAACAGGACATGCATATAGTTTTTATTGATTTAGCGTAAGCCTAGTAATAGTTGGAATAGGAATAGTGGATTTACCATACAGGATTGGTTTAAATATTTATATCCGATTATTAACAAGGAATGAGAAATTGATGAAAAGGTAATGTACTGATCAGACCAGGGTGGATGAAATAGAAAAATTTTGCAGGAATTTTGTGGTAGGAGGATATCCTTACGAGGAAAAAGTCAGTTTCTATAAAACAATTATTAGGCTTTGATTGGTTATTGAACCTGCTAGGCTTTGTGGTATTGAATGTTAGAAAGGTTGTTAAAGGATAAAAATCTTAAGATGAACATTGTGGAATTGAGGATATTATGATGGATGTGTGAACATAAGAAATGAGAATATATGTCAACAAGAGGAGGTGGCAAGGTTGAGAATAAGTTAACAGAAAAATACTTAGGTAATTAGGAAGCAAAACTTAAAAGAGGCTTTCTTTCATAAGATCGATGCTATCAAAGGAAAATAAGTTAGAAGAGAGAAGAGTGGACCAAAATTAACATGGCAGTTGTGATTGTTAGGATTTAGTTACTTTTGGACCTTACAATAGACTTATCAATGAACTGGACTGGCAAAAAATCAGAAAAATACCTAGGTAATTAGGAAGCGAAACTTTAAAGAGGCTTTCTTTCATAAGATTGATGCTATCAAAGGAAAATAAGTTAGAAGAGAGAAGAGTGGACCAAAATTAACATGGCAGTTGTGATTGTTAGGATTTAGTTACTTTTGGACCTTACAATAAACTTATCAATGAACTGGACTGGCAAAAAATCAGAAAAATACCTAGGTAATTAGGAAGCGAAACTTTAAAGAGGCTTTCTTTCATAAGATTGATGCTATCAAAGGAAAATAAGTTAGAAGAGAGAAGAGTGGACCAAAATTAACATGGCAGTTGTGATTGTTAGGATTTAGTTACTTTTGGACCTTACAATAGACGTATCAATGAACTGGACTGGCCAAAAAGCATTTATGTAGCCAACAACAAATTTATTGGGAAAAGGCAATGTTTTGTGCTGTATTTGTCTTTTAACAAAATTTATTTCCTGCCTTATTTCACTTCCACGATATCGCTTGAAGTCTCGTGTAGTTGGTTAATATAATCGAATAAGATATGCCATTTTGGTGCCTCACTCTCAGCTTTTAATAGCAGTTGTTGTAGAATGAAATCGTTTTCTAGTAAACCAATATGACACCATGGTGAATGATCCTTGTAATGGACGACTTTCAGCATTGGTATTACCTATTCATAGAGAAATTTTTTCATCTGTCTGTGTCTCCATCTACCTTTCTACATAATTGAACTAGTTTTTTTCACAATAGGATTTCATACAGTCCTATGTTATCTAAGTTCCTCTAAAAAGTGAAAAATCAAGTATATATTGGATGTTGCAGGAAAGGTCACTGTCACTTGATAGGACACCAGCCTGATGGCATGAGCAAGAGTAATCTGCAAAAACAATATATTGTGCAACCTCGAGATGGATCTATTATGCAAAAGCAGTCTGTAACTGATAGTCATATGCATCCGGTTCAACCTCTTATTGATCTTGCCGATGATCTGCACCATCAGTTGCCTGGTCAACAAACCCGAAGCACCAGAACTAGTGTCAGTGGCAAATTGCCTAATATTACTTGGCCTGTAGCTGTAAGTGTGACATTTTCTTCCTTAACTGGCTGAATCTTTGTACCTGATGCCTTGTGAAGATGGTCTCTTTCAAGCATGTATTGTTGTTGAGGAGTGATATTTGTTGAGTTCCTTGCTGTTTGAACGTTTTATATGCCCATATTTAAGTGCAACTTGTGCCCAAAGTCTAACTTTTAATCTAGACAAATGAGAGATTGTTTTTGTTGCTTATTCTGGTTAACTGGCACTGGTTGCAGGGGTCTGCCAGAGAAGCATCTCTAGATGGTTTAAATTCTAGATCAATTGATCAGATATCTGAAGAGAACATCCAGCTGATCAATAGGTAAATAGTACATTCTTATATCAGTTATAATCTAATACCACCTGAAGAAACAAATATTAAACTCAGCTTGTTAACTTTAGAGGTGGGGTGTAGGAAGGGGCATGTGCACTGGTGAACCTACAGTGGGTCCCGGTGGGTCACTTGACCAACCATTTTTTTTTTTTTTTTTATTACATATTGTGGTAGTTAAAGAAAAGACTTATGCACATATGCACATATTCATATATTTATATATTTGTTGATACTTGCATCTTATTATTACGGATTAAAATTATTAATGTATTTAAACTGAAATACAGATCGAGGAATTGGAGAATGAATTAGAGGAGTCGAGAAAGAAGTGTGCCAGACTTTCTTCTCACTTGGAAAGCCAGAGAATGCAAATGCTTACAGGACAACGATCATAACATCAGGTGGTGACGGCATTCATGAAATGGTACGTTATTTTGACCATGTTTGGCTAAGCTCAAAAGTAGCTTCTTTGGAGTATGTAGTCTTTATGGCTTCTTTGAGAAGTTGTAGGCATGCATATTTGGTCAACTGCAAATTTTATGATTATATCATATGAAGCTCGCGTTTCTCCTCACCATCTCGACACCCCTGTGCACGTACAAATGAAGTTTAGTATGTTCTATACATGCTTGTCGATTAACAAAATGGCATGTCATTATTGTTTAGCACGGTGCAAAGTAGATCATTTCTCTTACGTTGTACATTAAGATTTCACATGCTGTACTAACTTGTTGAGGGGAGATGGAACACTGGTCATCATACAAATATATCCATCTTGAAAGGAGTTGTCGATGGACGTTAATCGATCTGAAGTGATGGTTGATTATGTTGAAGTACCCTACGA
>NW_019229281.1:221333-224691 GCF_002742605.1 Olea europaea var. sylvestris
ATTTTATTAATTTTCAGCAACCCTTTTGAGATAATATTTCTTATAAAATGGTATTTTACATGTGTTTTGTTCTATCATAGAACATGAGATTCTTACTCAAATGGCTTGCACTTTGGTTGTCAGAATACAGTATTGGATTAGTGTCTACAAAACCAAGTTCATTCAACAATCCATTCAGCCATATGCCTTCTTTAATGGCATTAGTGGCTACAATATATTCAGCCTTGGTGGAAGATAGAGCAACAATTTTTGTAGTTGAGATTTCCAACTTATCACAGTACCACACAAATTGTAAAAATAAGATAAAGTTGATTTTTTATTGTCTCTATTTCCAACAAAATCAGAATCTGTATAACCCTTTAAAACTATCCCTCTTTGTCCATTTTAAATATCAAATCCAAGTTAGATGAACTCTTTAAGTATCTCAATAACCACTTCAAGGCTTCCCAATGAGTCTCACCAGGATTCCCCATAAATCTACTCAAAACACTAATACTAAAAGTCAAATCAGGTCTGGTACAAATCATTAAGTACATGACTGAACCAATTGCATTAGCATAAGGTTTTTTAGACATTCTTTCAAGTTTATCTTCAGTTTTTGGACATGAATCAGATATTAAAATAAAGTGATTGGCAAGGGGTAAAGTCACGGGTTTACAATCAAACATATTAAACTTTTAAGGATCTTATTCACATGCTCATGTTAACTTAAAAACAAACAATCAGATTTCTCATCTCTTATAATATGCATACCAAGTATTTTCTTAGCGGAACCAAGATCCTTCATATCAAATTCTGAGTTTAATTTGTGTTTGATATCATCAATTTCAGATTTATTCGCACTAGCAAGTAGCATATCATCAACATAAAGTACAAGATACAAAGAATCTTTACCTCCATTTTCTTTACAATAAAGACATGTATCATAATTGCTTCTACTATATCCAAGCTTCAAGACAAATGAATCGAATTTTTTATACCATTGTCTTGGAGCTTGTTTTAGACCATACAAAGATTTTTTCAACAAACATACTATTTTTTCAGGATTTCCTTTAATAAATCCTAAAGATTGTTTCATGTAGATCATTTCATCCAATTCACCATATAAAAATACAGTTTTTACGTCTAGTGATCAAGTTTCCACTTAAATTGCACAACCAAAGCAAAAATGTATCTTATAGCTGTATATTTAACGAGGGAAAAAATCTCATCATAAGTCCACACCTTCTTTTTGTGTGAAACCCACTTTGTATCTAATATTATTAGTGCCATCTTTCCCTTCCTTTATCTTATAAATCCACTTGCAATCAACTGGCATTTTATCCTTAGGTCTATCAACCAATTCCTAAGTTTTATTTTTGTATAAGGAAGACATCTCTTCTTCCATAGCACTCAACCACTGCTTAGAATCTTTAGATTTCAAGGCTTCATGATAGTAACTAGGTTTAGATTTAATTTCTTCTTGGTAAGTGAAAAAGACACAAAGTCATCAATATTAAACCCAACTGCTGGTCTAATTTGTCTCCTATAACTGTCTCTAGTGAGTTGGTATTTATCTAGAGGTTTATTATTATCATCATACTTCTCAGGTTCAGCCAAATCAGGCTCGTTTTCATTTTGGTAAGCCTCATTAATTGCTCTTTCTAGGGGGACAGAACTGGTATTATCAATTTTAATAGGCTTCACCTCAATTTGGACATCATTTTCAATCAAATTTCCCTCTTTTCTTTTCAAACATGGCATACATGATTCATTAAAGACCACAATAACCCTGTAACCTTTTTCCCCATAAATCCACAGCCTATATCCTTTAACATTTTTAGCATAACCCAAAAACACATATTTAAGGGATCTAGGTTCGACTTTTCCTATGTTTTGATGAGCATATGCAGCACAACCAAATATTTTTAAGTAAGAATATATCACAGACTTTTGTGTCCATACAGATTCAAGTACATCAAAATTTAAAGACTTGTAGGATTTCTACTAATCAAATATGCAACAGTTTTAACAGCTTCACCCAAAAATAATTTGGGCAAGCTAGAACTCAAAAGCATGCATATAATTTTATTCAACAGAGTCCTATTCATTATTTCTACAATGCCATTTTGTTGGGGTGTATATGTCACAGTTCTATGTGTTAAGATGCCATACAACTTGCAAAAATCATTAAACTCATAATTGCAAAATTCTAAACCATTGTCTGTTCTCAAGGTTTTGATTTTCAATTTGAGTTTTCCAATCTTTAAATGTGGCAAATGTTTCATCTTTAGTTTTCAAAAGAAATACTCAAATTTTCTTGAGAAATCATCAATAATAAACAAGTAATGCTTGTAACCAGACAATGTAGAAGTGGATGCAGGGTCCCACAAATCAGCATGTAAATATTATGGAATTTTCTTTGATTTATGAGTACTAGTGGGAAAAGGTAATTTAACTTGCTTTCCAATCAAACATTGTTCACATTTGGACAAATCACCAATATTAGATTTTCCAAAAACACATTTATTTTGTAGAGCTTTTAAACCTTTTACACCAATGAGACCAAGTCTACAATGCCACAATTTTGCAAGATTAAAATCATCATCTAAAACTCNTTCTTATGATAATTTGGCCTCCTTTAGTTTGTTCAAAGTCCAAAAAATAGTTTTTATTAGGGCATGTGTGGAAAGAGCAACCTGAATCAAGAACACATTCTTGATTTGGTTTCCTTTCAACATTTACAAGAACCAGACCGTTATAAAATTTTTGCTTATCATAGGGCAAAATAGTATCACCCTCATTTAACTTCTTTCCTTTCAAATCATTTTGCTTTTTGTAGCAATCTTTTGTAAAATAACCCAACTTACCACACTAATAACAGTTCTTTCCCTTTGCCTTAATTTTGAATTTCATTTTATCATTGTTCCTTCTCTTAGGGTCATTTTGAAATTTTGAATGAAAATTAAATTTACCTACATTTTTGCCTTTTATCAAAAGATTTTCTCTGCTTTATTGGTTGATAGAATTTGATTTTAATTCAAGAACCCTATTTCTTAATGCATTTATAATGATTTCTGCAGTAAGCTTATCTCTTTCATATTCTAAGGCATTCTTGAGGTCTTCATGTCTATCACTAATAGAGTTTAACAAGATTGGCCAGCTGATCTTATGATAATTTCTCATCACAGTTAGCAAGGTCCTGGGTCAATTTTGTAAATATGTTCAAGTTATAATCTACGTCAACAGAAGGATCCATTTTGAAAGAAAAGAATTGTTTTAGCAAAAAATATTTGTTTGGAATAGTTTTCGGCTCATATTGGGCTTTCAATTTAGTCCACAACTCTTAAGTAGCTTTAGTTTCACCTGTAGACCTGAT
>NW_019229281.1:229514-309060 GCF_002742605.1 Olea europaea var. sylvestris
GGCCTTTTCCTAGGCGCTAGAGGTTGGGTCGGCCTATTTCTCGGTGCCTAAGACGATTGGACTAGCCTATTTCTAAGCCCCTATGGCTTAGCCGGTCAAAGACACTTGATGACCTTTAAGGCATGTTTTTAGGTTCATAATCGGGAGAAGAATTATATTTCTCATTGAATGGGGCCTCGGTATGTCGCTCGGAAGAATAACTCGAAGAGATGTCCTCTCCTACTTCTATTTCTTGGGAAGCATCTTCCCTGGAATGTTATTGGTGGTTCGTCCTTTGACTTTGGACCTTCTCTTCCTTCCGATGATAATACTCCTCTTGGGGTGTAAAAAGGGAAACTGTCCTTGAGGTGTGTAATAGCCTCCATAAGGCGTATTAGAATGAATTAGTTCCATTCTTAATCATGCATTTGCCTAAGCAACTCCTGCATGACAATGTTCTACTGGGTAATATTGATCATGTTGGTAGCCATAGTTTCCATTTCTCTAGTAAGCTAGGTGACTACCCTCATTCCACCTCATCTATTATAGCGGTAAAGTTGATGGCAAGCTACATGGGCAAAATGAAAGAGGCCCTATTTTTTTGGGTTTTCCCTTGCCCTTTGTGGGAATGTGTGATAAATGTGTTTTTGCACACTTATTTAATACCTAAATATGCTTATAGTTTATTGAATGAATGAAGTTCTGCTCACAATTAGGTAACATCTGCTTTTGTAGGTAAAAAATCATCAATGGAATGAAAACAAGGCAAAATGAGGAAAAATGACTAAAAGTGCACAAAATTTGTGAAGCTGGGGACCAAAGTGTACAAGTACAAAAGTTGAGGACTCGAACTACAATTATGGGGGCAAAATTAATATAAAAGTCAAAATAGGATGACCAAATTGTATATTATCAAAGTCGAGGGACCTAACGTCCAATTATCTAAGGGACTTAGCTGCAAAATGACACCAAATCCAATTTTTTGGCTTTTAATATAGACTTGGCGCATAGGTGCGCCACCTTTAGCTTCGAAAAGGGTTTGGGGACCATTTTGGCGACTTTTCGAAACTTGTAAATTTTTTAAAGTTAAACCAGCAACATGAATTTCATTCTACTGCTTCCGACCGGTTTTTTCTGCTGGTTTTCTTTTACTTTTTCTTTTCTTTCCTTTTCTTTTCTTCATTTTTTTTCTTTTATTTCCTTTTAAATTTCTTGGTATTTTGGTGTAAATCAAGAGCACAACAAGTAGAATAAATCAAAGAAAATGTGAAGAAGATTTGAGGAACTTAACTCAAGAAATATCCAACAAAAAGGGTTTTATCTTTAATCTTGTATTTTCTTTATTATTTTGCCAAACTTGTAAACTATTGGCTGAATACTCCTTTGTTCCTTTGTTATCATATATATATATATATAATATGGACTAATTTCTTGTGTAGGGATTTATGGTAGTAATTTAACCTAACTTTTAATTAATTTTAATATTTGCTCTTTAATATTAAGTTATTTATTTTTCATGTGTTTTTACTATTGTTATTATTGTATTCTCGTTTATATGTTCAATGAATGATTGTGTATACCGATTTGTATATCGTTCGAAAGAATATTCTGCATTTTAGATCAAATAGTAGAAACTTGAGGTTTTTATAAAGGATAGATATATATCTCTAATCTTTGGTGACCTATTAAGCTATTTTCACAAAGATTTAATGCGATTGTTTGATTTTAAGCGACATAGAGATATAGCAGGTAGGGATATCAACGAGTCGAGCTAAATTCAAGGCTCGCGCTTGGTTCGAGTAAAATCAAACGGGCTTTTTTTGAGCTCGAGCCGAGCCGAACAAAAGCTCGGCAAAAAAAAAAAGGCTCTACTTGAGCTTTCGGCTCAAGCCTTAGCAAGCCACGCTTGAGCCCAGACCAACTCGATTTTTTTTCTTTCTTTCATTTTTTGATATATATTTATACGGCAAGGTAGCCAAGCAACTGCCTTATTTAAGGCAACTAGGGCAACCAAGCTGCTACCTTACAAGGGCTCGACTCGAGCTAGTTCAGACTTTTTTCAGGCCAAGCCATGGGCTGGCCGAGCCTGCGAGCCCAATTAACATCCCTAATTGCAGGTTAAACCACTTAATTATAGTTAATATCGCTCAAGGGAGGTAATTAACTAAATTTGAGAAATTCGGTCTAGCATCGTAAATGAGTAATTATTAATTAGCTTGTAAAGAAATTAATTAAGGAACGGTTAAGCGAAACCATGAATCTCAACCACGCTTTCCTCCGAATTTTTCAAGATTATTATATTTCTTTATTTTGTAAACTTTTAGTGCTTTTCTGGTAGGAATTTTGATAATTGATTTTTTGATCGTTAGAGATAAAGTAGGTCCTACCTGTGAGACAAGAATTCAAAAATGACGACTGGAATAGTGAAATAACGGTCAAAAATTTATTTTAATTGCCTCTTAAAGTCTATCAAACAAGCTCTTAGTTATTTTCCAAAACCAAATATTTATTGTGTGTTTCTTTTTATTGTTAAAATTAAATTAATTAGAGTTATGTAATCAAAAGTATACATTCATCGGGGATCGATAATTTGGACTCAAAAAGTTCGCTTTATTACTTGAACGCGACTCATGCACTTGCGGTTTGCACTTTCTCAGCGAACACCGTGTCTTCGTTTTCAAAACTCGCCGTGCTTTATTCCCGAATAGCTTGACACTGAAGCTAGTATTCTTTTCTTGGGGCATCTGCTTGCTTTATTTCAAGAACAAATCATTTTCTTCAAACGGAAATAACCTTCACAACTCTTAGGTAAACATTTTTCAATAAATATTTGTGGTTAAACTTTCATTTTCCACAGACATTGCCAATCTGTTGACGCCTAAAAATGAGCCAATAGAAACTAGGGTCCCATTTGGACCCATGGGTTGCCATGCGTAAAAAAGATTGTTCTTTGAAACACAAGCCAATAAGATGTTCGAGCAACGGGGTTAACCGAACACGGCAACAATGTTATAGAAAGTTATATTTTACATATGTAAATGTAAACTCTGGATTGGGAAGGATAGTTGTGTACATTATGATATCGGGAGTTACATCACCCTCAAATGTTACAAGAAAATGGTATTTATAATATTACACTTGAAGCCATGATCGTTGCATGAAGCACATGTGGCTTCATCTTACCTGCTGGGTTGTCTTACCACAAACGTCTTATTATTCACTTGCCTTAAGCTGCATTTGAATACCTAAAATGGAGGAGTCCTATAGTTTGCGAAAGCAACCTCGATCATTAAACTAACAGGATTTGACTTATTTTGGCTGTAGGTTGTTACGTTAGTCATTTTTACTAGATATTTACATAAAGGATCTTCTTGAGAATCCTCTTTGATCTGAAACCTTTAGAGGCTAAGGAGCTTCGGTAGAAGGGCATCGGATAGTATGTTCAGGTTGTTATACGTAGACCTCGGATAGTAGTGCTTCTTCTCATGAGCCGACTTCGAAAATCCCGGTAGCTTTGCCACATTTTACCAAGATGGTTCATTATTTTTTACTCAGCTTTTGACAGGATTTTGCACAGGATTCCGGTTAGATATTAATTTGAGCCTTGTTGGTAAGGCAAAACACTTTTTCTCTTTATTTAAATTTTTTCGTCTCACTAAATTTCTAACAAACATGATTTTTGACTAGGCACTTATTATACAAATAGTCATCAAATCATGAGTGTTATAAAATTATGATATAATTATTGATAACTATTTAGTGTTATCAAGATTTTTAGATAAGAATACTTGAAAACTGTATATTTTATTTAGATTATAACTTTCATTAAAACCATATGTATGAGCGTCATTTTTATAATGAAATACAAACTTGAATTTTAACTCAATGATTTTTGTTCTTTTCTTGCTCTATTACTCTTAATTTTATAAAGGAGAGTTTATTGAATAACCCAATCAAACAATGAATTTGATTAAATAACATTCTTCCAATTTTTGTTGGTCAAATGGCCTATTATAAAATATAAATAACAAATAAAATCAAATTTCCAAAATTCTCTCACAATTGGAAAAGACCTAACACCTCTGTCAATGCCATTAAATTCATCAATTCATCTCCAAAATCATATCGCCCATGTTTTCTCATTATTGTGCTTACTATCCTAAAATCTTGTTATTCATTATATTTTTCACCTATTTTGGACATCTTTTGAGTATTTGAACAAGAATTTAGATTCTATATTATCTATATTGAAATTTCTACTATATTTGAAGAAAAAAGAATGGCACATTTTAAAATTTCATGTATATTGGTAGTTTTATTATTGAATGTAATATAAAATGATATTTTAGTTAGTTTTATTTTCGTATTTGGTATATTTTTGTGTTGTCTGCAACTATTAGATGATAATTGCATTCCAGTTGTTATATGTAGGGTAGAACGACATTGTAACTATTGTCTTCCATTTAAAAAGACAATACAACCAGTATAAGTTATGTTCTGTTTGTTATTGATAATACAATGTGGTTGCTTTGATAATTTATATATGATATTTATTTTCATATTACTTAAATATATACTTGAGTAAATTATTTAGCTTTTTTTTTTTTTAACTTGCAACTATCGATTTCGTAGAAATGATATGAGTATAGATATACTATTTTGTCAAGTTTAAGAAGATTGAAAAAGGCAAATGGACATGGAGTTATGTAGGGAATAGTGAAGAAAATGTGGATATTCTTTATGTTTCAACTAACATTTCATATATAGAGTTGTACGACAAAAGTGCAAGGACTAGTTAACGTAGATTTAATATCATATGAAATTGAGATAATGTCTCTTAACCCTGGAATGATTGATTTTGTCATTGTCTTAAAATCGATGAAGCCATAACGACAAACATACTAATTTTTTTTAATAATAAAATATTACTATTGTCATTTTGATTATTTTATCTAGAAAATATATAAATAATGTACAAAAACCACATATTATTGATTTAATAACAATCAATGACAAAATCTACATGGTATCATTTATTTATATGTGTTTACACCTTGTGCTGTTCTTTTATTTTTATGTTGATTAAGTAATAAGCATATTTCTCAAATATTGTAAATGGTATGTCTATCTTGCAACTCAAATGATTCATCTTATTGACTATCGAGACACGGATGGATCGTGACTACTTATACTCATATTTATAATACAACGACACAAGTGTCATTATAACAAATGTTGTTTTATTATCAATAATGACACTTGTACCGTTCTGTTGGTTTCTCTAATACTTTGCTTCTTTTTAATGCAACAACCTTAAGTACTGGATCTCCTAACTTTAAAAAAGTTAGAAAGGTTGATCATGTGACAAAGATCGATTGAACTGACATAAATTATATAATTTCGAATTGGTGGAATTACGAGTTATTATAATGATTTGTTAGAAAATATAACTAATAAACACATCTGTCAACTTTTGTAAATGGTATTTCCATAATAAAATTGAAATGAGTATAACTTATTGATTTTCGGGGCATGGATGGATCGTGGCTATTTATACTTGTATTTTTTATTTCTTCAATATTTTGCTTCTTTTCCAAATGCAACGACTTCAAGCATTGGATCTCCCAACCTAAATAAGTTAAAAATGTTGATCACATGACAATCTACAGTTGAATTAATATAGATTATATGATATTGAGTTAGTGAAATCATAAGTCATTGTATTAATTCATTAATAAATATAACTAATGAGCACATCTCTTAACTTTTGTAAATGACATGTTCATATTAAAAACAACTTATTGGCTTTTGAGGCGTGGATTAGTCGTGGATTTTTATACTTGTGTTTATAGACAGAACGGTACAAGTGTTGTTTGTGTCGTTCTGTTGATTTCTCTAATATTTTTCTTCTTTTTCAATGCAATGATCTCAAGTATTGAATCCCCTGATTTAAAATAGCAAGAAAAGTTGATTATGTGACAAAAATGGTTGAACTGATATGATATCGAGTTGGTGGAAGCACAAGTCATTGTATTGATTCATCAGAAAATATAACCAATGAGCATATCTCTCAACTTTTGTAAACAACATGTCCATATTGTAACCGAAATGAGTTCAATTTGTCAATTTTCAGGCATTGATGGATCATGGCTATTTATACTTATGTTTTGGACATTGATGTGTCATTGGATTCTCTAACTTAACAAAGTCAGAAAGGTTGATCATACGAGAAGAATTGTTTTATTAACATAAATTATATGATACCGAGTTGGTGAAATCACAAGTTATTATATTGGTTCGTCACGAAATATAACTAATGAGCACCTCTCAACTTTTGTAAATAACATGTTCTTACTGAAATGAGTTATCAACTTATTAGTTTTAGGGGCATGAATGAGTCGTGGCTACCTAGCACAAGTGTCGTTATCATAGACAAATGCGTATTTTGGTAATGTCACTAGTGTCATTCTCTAATCTCAATAGTGGTATTGATGTTGTTCTCAATGACCTTTTCATCTTGTCAATAGCATTTGTAGAACTTTTTATCTCAATAAGGACATAAGTGCCGTTCTCATGACAATTATATTTAGAAACATAGCGACAATTGTATCATTCTAATATACGTTCTCATGTCAATAACGACATGAGTGTTATTCTCATTAACACCTATTTACAAACATAAAGATGTTATCCCATTCTAATAAACGTTCTCATATCAATAACAGCATTTGCCGTTCTGTAATTTTCTTGTGTATTTTTTCAGCACAACGACCTTAAAGGAGTGGACCCCCTAATATATCTAAGACATAAATGTTGGCTATATGATAAATAACAGTTAAAATGAAATAAATTATATATTATTGAGTTGGTGAAAGCATAAATTTTCCTACTGATTCATATGGATTAAGTAATGAGCATATTTATCAACTTTTGTATATGTCATGTCCATCTTAAAAAGTAACTGATTTCAATATATTGGTTCGAGGTATGGATAAGACGTGGCTATTCATATTTGTGTTTACAAACATAGCGACACAAGGCCATCTTAATAAAGGCACTTGTGCCGTTTTGTTATTTTCTATTATATTTTGATTTATTTTCAACACAACAATCTTAAGCAATAGACCCTCTAACGTATGTAAGACATAAAAGTTGACCATGTGGTACAGAACAATTAAAATGATATAGATTATACTGGGGCACTTATAGTCAGTAACGACACTTAAGTCGTTTTCATGGGCTTATCAACTCAATAACGACACTTGTGTCGTTTCCATGGAAGCTTATAAGTCCTGTAACGATACTTGTTCCATTCTCATGGACAATTATTAGTCTAGCAACGACAATTTTTCCGTTTTCACACACACTTATTACCAATAACGGTACAAAGCTTATAATTCATGTAATGTGACTTGTGTCGTTCTCATGAAGGCTTATAAGTCCAATAATGCTTGTGTCATTTTCTTGAGATATAACACTGTAAAGATACACATCAATATTCAACTATGGCAAACATGTACAACAGAAAAAATCCATCTTAAAGAATAAAGCCATCCTATATGCACATTTTCAAATGTAGCATCCTTCCTTCATTTTTTTTATTTTTATTATTATTTTTGCATTGTCCAAAACATCAAAATTCTAGGATTCTAATATAAAACTTATATACCTTGAAACAAAATAATTTTGAGGGGTAATGTAAAATACTAATCCTAAGCTCTGGTCACCCTAGAACCATATTTCCTACCGCTATAATTGTCATCATTTCCACCACTATCTCTATTAATAGTCTATGCTTTCCCCACTCCAATTATAAAAGTTATCTCTTTTAAAATCATGATCATCAAAATGCGCACCACCATGCCCATATTTAACTAAATAAGGAACTCGACTTGCTAACCGAATCAACTAATGGGTACCTTTTGATTAATTTCCTGGATCATATCAGCTGATGGTTGCCAATCACTTTTTCCTGGGACAACCTGCACGTCTAATCTGGTATAAGTAGATCGAGAGGTTGTTTTGCCCTAGAGAAAAACATAACCTACACGTCTAATCCAATGTAGGAGAACTTTGACCTCTCTTTTTATATGTGATCATGTAAGCAACATAAGTAATATCAAGACCTCAAGCTGCTACATTTGTCGCAATCAAAATATGTGTGTTTCTACTCTTAAATGATCTTGGTGCTAGTTCTCTTTCTCGGAACAACACAACAATCAAAGTGAAATCAAGTAATAATCAATGTAAGCATAATGAGACAATAATTACACAACTAAAGAATAAAATGATTAAATAAAGCTAAGGTGATGCACAATCTTTCAAGTTGTCAACGTATATACACTGATTAGTAGGTCACGGTACATTCTATATATAAGGCTATTGTATTAAAAATGGTAAAAACATAATTGTCATCTATTTTTCATTTTTTAAAACTCATTTTCTACCACACATTTTATAGAATTCACAACTTTTATGAATTTTTCAAGCACCCATTTAATTAACTTTTATTGAAATTTATTAAAAATCTGATTTTTAGTTAAACCAAATAGGGTCATTTATAGATAAGGATTCACATAGCAACACATGCAAAAATTATGTCAAAAGGATAAATACTAGTTGTTGTATTGCTTTATAATAATGCCATTTTAATAAATGTCATTCAATCTATAACCATTAGAGCACATTATAGGCTACATTTTTGTCTAGAAATTTTGAAATCAATAAATGTAAAGTTCAATAATGATACCGAAAGGAAATCATGAAATACAGTAAAACATAATACAAAGAATTTTACTAGAAAGTACTAAATTACTTAAATCAAATTACCTAGAGTATAGCTCTCTAAGTCGCAAGGCATATCAAATAAAAATCAAATTTTTATATCACAATTTTCATTTATAACAATGCTAATAAATGAATTTCTTTTTAACCCATCATCTTCAAAATCTCAAACTAAAATAAAACTAAACTAAATATACAACTAAACTATGAAAATCATAAAAAAAAAAAAAAAGAAAAAAGAAAAGAAGAAGCCCTATTTACACTTTTCCATTCTAAATCTACACCAATGGAAACACAAAAAATCACATTTCAAAATGAAGAAATTAACAAAAAAAATTACCTTTTTTGTTGTTGTACTAACTTGTACCAAAGAGAGATGAAATAACGCGAAATAAACTTGAATTAAAGAAATTTTTTTTGTAATCCTGAAATGTATTGAAAACTAAGGTGAATAAGACGATGTTAGAATTCAAATTTGGGGAATAGGGTTTTACAATGAAAATGAAGGAAAAAAAACAAGGTGAAATGAAATAAGTTGGGTGTATATTTTGATACAAATTGAAGGGCAACTTGTCATTTTACCAATTAAAACATTTTAATTTTAATTTTATTTTGTTTTAATGTTGGTCAAATGCCATTTGTCCCTTGGCAAAGAAAACCATCTGATTTAATTCCTTCTCAATACCATGAAATGATCATCTTAGGGTGATTTGGCTATTTGACCGAATTTCCCATTTTATAATATGTTTCAATATTATTAAATTTAATATTAACTTCGATTATAAGATCATTTTATGCTCAACTATTACTATGCTACCCACGTATTTCTGTTTAGATGCAATGATATGTTTTTCCTTGGTGCTGCATGCCCATTGTATTTAAATTGAGGCTTTTTAACTTTAGGATTTTGATGGGTCATCGTATGTCTATTTTTTCAATTTAAACTTGAATAAAAATTAAAAACAACTATCATTATGTTTAAGCCTCATTCTGAGTAGAATAAATTTTGTAATAGTGATTTTTTGAAAAAATATGTAGTTAAAAAGTATCAAAAAAATATTGTGTTACTTGTAAAGTTGTTATATTAAGAAATCGTATTACTGAAAACGGTTTCGAAAAAAAAAAAAAGGAATAGGGTTTCACAATGAAAATGAAGGAAAAAAAACAAGGTGAAATGAAATAAGTTGGGTGTATATTTTGATACAAATTGAAGGGCAACTTGTCATTTTACCAATTAAAACATTTTAATTTTAATTTTATTTTGTTTTAATGTTGGTCAAATGCCATTTGTCCCTTGGCAAAGAAAACCATCTGATTTAATTCCTTCTCAATACCATGAAATGATCATCTTAGGGTGATTTGGCTATTTGACCGAATTTCCCATTTTATAATATGTTTCAATATTATTAAATTTAATATTAACTTCGATTATAAGATCATTTTATGCTCAACTATTACTATGCTACCCACGTATTTCTGTTTAGATGCAATGATATGTTTTTCCTTGGTGCTGCATGCCCATTGTATTTAAATTGAGGCTTTTTAACTTTAGGATTTTGATGGTCAATCGTATGTCTATTTTTTCAATTTAAACTTGAATAAAATTAAAAACAACTATCATTATGTTTAAGCCTCATTCTGAGTAGAATAAATTTTGTAATAGTGATTTTTTGAAAAAATATGTAGTTAAAAAGTATCAAAAAAATATTGTGTTACTTGTAAAGTTGTTATATTAAGAAATCGTATTACTGAAAACGGTTTCGAAAAAAAAAAAAGTTTTTTAAAGAATGATGCGTAAACAAAGATATACATTTTTTACAATTTACAAATACATTTTCTAAAAATTCACAATTCAAAACTTTGTTTGCCAATATAAGCACATGTTTGATTATGATTATTTCACGTTATAATGTGAGGTTTAGTACTTTTTTAAAGAATGTGTGATTAAAAAAGAAAGATTTTTTTTTATTATCTATGTCTAATATAATGAGTATTAGAAAAAGGGGGAAAATAAATTATAATTTAACTGGAATAATGGGCCAGCGGCTAATTTGATGATTAGTTGAATTCTCCATAGAAATTTTAAAACTCCATAGAAATTAATCCATTTTCAAAATTAGATGATTAGTTGAATTCGCCAGAGCAATTTCCTTTCTGGAAGCTGAAGTCAAGTCGTAGATCGAAGATTATATAATTGACTCGACTCTGCTATTGATTCTTCAAATACTGTAATTAATTGCTATCACAAAAGAAAAAAAGCTCAAAAAAGTTGAAAATAGTAAGATGAGGAAGCGAGATTTAGCGATTCTGATTCTCTCCGCTTTCGCCATTTTCTTCTCTCTTCAGGTATATACATGAATTCTCAAACCATATGGAAACTAACCATAAACCCTACTAGTTATTTTATTTTTTTAAATTCTCATTAGTTTGATGGCTAATTGGGTTATTTCGTTCTCATTTTCTATACATAGTTGTATGAAGGTATATACTTGGTAATTGATAAAATCTAGCATTGATGCTGATTTTTCGTTCGAAGGGGCATATGGTTACTCATTTGCAGAATACCCATAAATCCTGCTAGTTAACTTTCTATCTTTTTTAGATTTTTGTTATTTTGATTACGCGCTGGGTGATTTTCATTCTATTTTTGTGAATGTATTTATATGTGGGTAAACGATTGCTAATTGATGAAATCCAGCACGAGGGTGATTTTTCGTTCAGAGAGGCATGGTTACATCTCACTGATGATTATCCAATAAAATATGAGGCCGAGCGTCTCCCACCGCCTATTGTGGCTGATCTCAATGGGGATGGGAGAAAGGAGGTTCTTGTGGCTACCAATGATGCAAAAATCCAGGTAACTTGAAATAATAGTTGAGACTACTAGTCCAGTATTATCCTCATTTTAAGCCTTGCTACTAATTTCTTGTTAAATTGTTTAATTTTTTTCCTATCTTTGCTGTTTGTTTGGAAAGAGGCAGGTATTAAGGGGCAATTCATATTATGTTCATTTTCATTTAGCCAATAATATAGAATGAACAGCAGAACAAGTATTACTGCAGTGCCTACTTTGTAGTCATATTCATGAAAGGTTGATCATTTCATTTGTTTTCTTTAATTAAAGTGAGTCTTACCCATTCATATGGCTAAAGGAATATCTATATTTGATAAAAAAAAGGAATATCTGAATTTGATTTAAAATGGAAATGCTTTGGGAGCCTCTCTGCAGATGTAGAAGTTATGAATTTTAAAAGAACTTGCAAGTTTTAGGTTTATCCATCTCTTTAGTTTTTCCAACTCCTCTCTTAATATCTAGACTGAAATCATGCTGTAATATAGTAGAAGAAGAGTAGGAAAGTTCAATTCAGCTTTTATACAGTAACGTTGTTTGTTCTTTTAGTACAACTATCAGCTTTCCTTTCTAAAGTTCTGATTGCATATTTGTAACAATATTAGGTTTTGAATCCTCACATGAGGCGCGTGGATGAAGGGTTCAGTGATGCACGTGTTCTGGCAGAGGTGTCACTCTTGCCTGACAAACTCCGTATAGCAACAGGTAGACGTGCTGTTGCAATGGCCACTGGAGTTATTGACCGCAATTACAATAAAAGAGAACCACGAAAACAGGTTTTAGTTGTGGTTACGTCAGGTTGGTCTGTCATGTGTTTTGATCACAACCTAAAGAAACTGTGGGATGTAAATTTACAGGTATGTGTGGATTGGTATTTTATTAAGAATCTTTTTTACCACATAATTTTACATGTGTGTGTGGGTTAATACTTATGATACCAAGCTTCTGACTAGTGTTTGTTTACTAATCCCTTTTGCTCTTTAACAGAAGGATTTTCCTCACAATGCTCATCACAGGGAAATTGCTATCTCCATTAGTAATTATACACTAAAGCATGGAGATACTGGCTTGGTGATTGTTGGTGGGAGAATGGAGATGCAGCCACATGTATGTGACTTATCCTTCCTCACCATACTTTATCAAACAGGAAAAAAATATGTTTTTAGTAAGGGTATTCACATTTTCCTCTCTTTTGTTGCCTTCAAAGATGTAGTGATCTGAAGTATATCATAAAATGGCAGCAGAATAAATATCATAAATGACTATAAACCATGTGGAACTTTTAATTATGTTACCTGATTTAGAGTTCTTGAAACTCTGCGAGAGACTTTGCGATCGGGTTGAATTTTAATTTGTTCTGTTGTTTAGGTGCTAGAAAGATTCTGACTTCCAACTTCCTCTTACCATTTTCGAATTGGTTTCCTGAGATTTTGCGTTAGTATTTCCCTGTTTATCTTATGGCTACTTGAAGTATGCTCACATTTTCTTCAAGTTGGTTGAGGACTAGAAGTGCCAACATGGAGTTGGAGCCGGAATGTTGGTGTTCAGCACACGTTGAAGTGTACATGCCACGTGGCATTTCATTTTATTCAGCACTAGACTCGTTACTAATGTGCCAGCAACAGAACACCAACATGGAAAATCCAAAAAACTGAAACAGAAAAGATTAAAAATGTAAACTAACCTGAATAGTGATTTCTAAAGCACTGTTTGAGACGAGATGATGGAGAGTAGAAGACAGATGGGGCCTTTTTATTGTCTGACCACATAATGTCTACAAGGCCTTGCTCCATGAATGAAGAATAGTGGAAGAGAAAAGGCTGGCTTGGAAGGGTAGGTGAAGCTGGCCAATGGGAAAGAATACAATTGATACCTAAAGTAGATCCTTATACAATTGAAACACGTTTAACACTAGAAACGAAAGGTTACAGTTTTAATACTACGAACCAACAATTTATTAGCAACTGATTTTTTATTTTTTATTTATTTATTCTTTTGGGTTGGTATTTGAGATGACTATTTTTTTTTTTTTATTTTCATCAATTTCTTATATAGCATTCTACATTAAGAATGTGTTTGATTGCCTTTATTTTTCATGGAAAATATAATTTTTCCACATAAATTATTTCTTTTTTGGTGTTTAATTGACACTATTTTTCATTGAAAATATTTTTCAACTATTAGTTATGTATTCATATTTTCCTCAAAAATAAGGAAAACATTTCTTTAGGGACGGTGGTTTTTATTTTCCACGTAATACCCACCAATAAAAAATGGACAAGTATAATATTTTCTAGGTTGAAAAATAAACAAATCGAATACATCTAATTAATAATTTTCATATAAATAAGTTATAGATAATTCAATTGTCTAAAATTTTTTTTCTTTCTATAGAAATTCTATAGTAATCAAACGCATGCCCTAAGATGAATAATTTTTCTTTAAAAATAAATAATTAACAAACATATTTTCATTTATATGATTCAAATCAATCCGTTCTTGACATGTCTGTCGGACTTTTGAAAAATCACTTGTCAATGTGTCCTTGTTGTGTTGTGTCCATGTCAAGTGTTCGTGTCATTGCTTCTTGAGTTGAGGAGCTATTAGAATAAATTGATGTTTTCCTTAGCCAAATGTTTTTGAATAATATTAAGCCTCCATTTGGCAAATTTTATAAACAGTCTAACTTCATTTTCACCCCCACATTTCAATGGATCCATGAGGACTATCCTCCTATACATCACTATTCTCTATCTATTTATAAATTCTTCCCAAATGGAGGCTAAGTGTTTTCCTGAAGAGGAATTTTCTTAGATAGAATGGGATTTTTGATTCCACCTGTAAGATTTATGTCAATCAATGTGTACATTTATTGAAGTCTGAAGCTTGCCAACTGAATATCATGTTAGATTCTCCAGAGAAACTGACAAGTCATTTGGTATGTTAAGGTCTAGTATTTTAGGTCTTAGTCATTTTTTGTCATTTTATGTATTGATACTTTAACATCTCGTGAACTTTGTTGAAGTAATCTTTCTTCCTTTCTCTTTGGCTGACATGATTATAATTAGTCTCTGTTTCTTTTCCAGTATTCTTACACTTTCCCTACATTTCTCTTGTTATGCTGATGTTATTGATGTTCTGATGGTGCATGTTGTTTTACATTCTTTCATTGGTTTAATTTATCACATTGAAGTTGCTTGCTGATTTCTCAATACTACAATTTTTTCTGTAGAGATGATGTAATGTGTTACAGATCATGTTGTTTAAACATACTTTATCAAAACTAGAACACTCTTAAAGAATTATTCTGTATTTTTCAGATGCATATAGATCCTTTTGAGGAGATTGAGATGGCTGAGAAAAGTGCTGAGGAGCATAGAAGAAGTGCTACTGAGAAGGAAGTAAGTATGCGTATTTATCTTGTTGATACTATAGTACACATTCTTTAGTTTTTACTCTACTATGGTAATGCTTTTCTGGCTTTTATTTTGTTCTCCCATTTAGTTGCTCTCCGTTACTCTTACCCAAAATTAGTTGTTGATGTATCTCTCCCTCTCCCCTCTTCCTGCACTTTTCCCTCGATGTTTATTTTCTTCTTCCTTTCTTCTTAATTGCTTCTTTTAGTATTGGTTTTACTTTGTATTGACGTACAAATTAAAAGAAATAACGATCCTTTTTTATAGGTTTTCAATTTGTTGCTAATTACGACGATAGACGAAAAACCAAATTATGTCCTTTTCTAAACTGTCTTTTATCACTTCATAGTTCCCTTTTTAGTTTTTATATTTATCCTTACTATAAAATATTTTTATGTTTGAATTTCATCAATGTTACAAACGCCAAGTTTCAGGTTTAGAGATCTGAAGTGAAAATAAATGCTTACTACCTTATTAAGATATATAGGGTTTGTTTGAGCCACATTATTTTCAAAAAAATATATTTTTTAACAGTGATTTGATATCATTTCAACCACATATTCTTCAATAAAATAATATTACACATAAATCTAAAATTTTTCTTTATTTTTTAACCACACATTTCTCATTGATTTGACATGAATAATGCATTTTTTTCCTATAATGTGGCTGAAACATGGGCATAATAAGAAATCATGTTTATATATACTTTTATGTGTTGACCAATAATATACAACATTATGGAGGTGTGGCTGCATGCTTAATTTGACTGACAGTGGCAAGCAATTGGACTTCTTTAATAAGTTGAAATATAAGTTCATTGATGAAGAGAGAGTGAAATACTCTGTTGTGGGTGTGGCGAAGATGCTTCTACCACTCAAGCTTTTGTTTGGAGTGAAAATCTACTGTGAAGCCTACTTGGGACCTTGATTAGCATTTGATTTGATTTATGTTTACTATTTTTAGTTATTTGGTCTTACTGATATAGTTTTTACATAAATAGTCCAGTCAAAGGCATTAGGAAGCTAACACAAAAATCTAGGAATGGTGGTGGTGCATGTTCGGGGTGGGGACTCCATTCCCCGTCCCATTAAGCGGGGATGAGAACCCCCTGAAAGAGGTACCATTAGAAGATCATGCTTAAGCGTTCTCATGTTAAAATGAAATTTATTAGAATGGGTGTTAATGATGATCTTTCTTCTTTTAACATTTAGAATTCTTCCCAAATTTCATAAGTTTGTTTTTGAAGTTGACTTTATAATGGCTATTCCTTATGCATTGTAATTGTTTATATTAAGAGTCCTACCTTTTATCAAATATCATATTGATCTTTGCATAAATGTTCATGTTCTTGTTCAAATAATCTTTTTTGCTCAGCATTTTATTAAAAAAATTGTATGTTAACAGGGAGATGCTTTTACATAGAAAAATCAGAATATCCATGCATTCATTTGTGAAAGGGATAATTGCGAGATCGGTCCCAAACCTTTCTGTTTTTCGTATACTTTATCTTAACCTTTACTTTGTGCCACCCACAGCTCTAAACCTTTTGTTTTGCTGCAGCACTAGGACAAATGGTTTGACTATTAGTTGATCAGAAAAAGTGAATTTTGACCAATTTTGACCAAATTGAAAAGAATAACATGGTATATTTACATTTTCTCATTTATTAACCATTAAAACAATTAAACTAAAAAAAAAAAAAAATGTTGTGCCCCACCCCACCTTGCCTTCATTTTCGTCTCCTCCTCGTCATTAGTTGAGGCTACGCCATTGATGGAATTAGTGGTGTCCAATGAGCTCCAGTCCAATCTCCTAAATCGAAGCCGGTGGATTTCGTTGGGGCATCATGCGAACCTTGTTTTAACATAGACTCAAGCGAACATGTATGAATAAAAAGCAACCTCTCAATGGTAGATTTTTTCATTTTGGTTCAAACAATTGCTGCAGAATTTGTAGAAATGGACCTACTCAAGCTCTAATAATTTCAGCTCCAACTCGCTTTAATATCCAAAGTCTACCATCTCAAAGTAAACGGGCATTACTTTCTTTCACACACACACACTCACTCAAATAGACGCACTAATTTCTCTAAATTGGCACCAGAAAGAGATCAATTTGCCTCCCAACAGCTCCAACTTTCCGTTCAGGTTTAAACACAAACACATGCAGACATTTCAATTCTATTTGGTGAAATAATGTGGCATTATACATGTGTAACTAGAAAGAAAAGAAAGAGGAAGAAACGAATATGAAATTGGCATAATTACGAGCGGAATTAGTTGTCAAATGAGTTCTAGTACAAAACTTGAGAGAAAGGTAATTGATAAATTATTGTTAGATAGAAGAAATTAATTGATTATTTTTTGGTGGCGTAGTCTCCATTGCCTATGAGGAGAAGAAGATGAAAATGGGATGGGGGTGACGTAGGCGGGGTGGGGGGCAAATTTCTATTTTTATTTTTGTTTTTAGTTTAAATGTTCTAATGGTTTGGAAAAATGTAAGTATACAATTTTACCTTTTTCAATTTGGTCAAAATTGGTCAAAGTTCAATTTTTTTGGTCAACTAGTGATCAATCCCATCCATTTGTCCTTGTGCTGCTACAAAATGAAAGGTTTGGGACTGTGGATGACACAAAATGAAGGTTGAGTAAAATTTGCTAAAAAAGAAAGGTTTGGGACCACTGTTGCAATTATCCCTTTATGAAATGACCAAAAGTTCTGTAACATTGAATTAGTGATGAACAACAACTGGTTAAGCTTTCTTCTCAATAAACTTGGGTTTATGCGAATACATTTCCCCTGTTTTATTGCATTCAGATTCAAATCTGTTGAAAGATTCCATCAAGGAAAATCTTTTGCAATGATATCAAGTCATCTCAATTTGGTCAATCTCTCTCTCTCTTTTTAGTTATACTGGAATAGAGTTGTTTGTGTGAGTCAAAGGTTTCTTAGGTCTATACAGAATATCTTATACCACCCATAGTCGCCTTTCCCTTTATGAAGAAATAACAAACTAAGTGAGGTTCTAGGTTATCTACATTCTTTTTTAGTCTTGTCTGATCTATGCTACTTCTATTGAGAGGTCCAACGAAATAAAAATATTTTACATGCACATCAGGCCATGTTTACATCGGTCTGCCTATTTCTCTTCTAAATTTTCTACAGGGATCGCATTGTTGCCCTGATGAAGCTTCAAGCTTCTTTAGTTCCCTTAATGAACATGCCTTTGAAATTAACATAGAACCTACAGGAAGCAAACGACGAGATTCTTTAAATCATGGTTTATAGACTTGTGAATGCCACAATCGTAGGATGATATTGAACAGATTGCAGATCAGAACTCAAGATAATGACCCTGAAACACATGGCTAGAAGTTTTGTTGAGTTGAGTTGAAGGAGAAAGTAAAATTCTTAAGGAATTTTTTTGATCTTTTCTATTTCAGTTATTTGGATTTTCCATGGTGGTGTTCTGTTGCTGGCATGTTAGTAACGTGTCCAGTGCTGAATAAAATGTAATGCCACGTGGCATTTACGCTTCGATGTGTGCTGAACACCAACACTCCGGCTTTGACACCATGTTGTCACTTCTAGTCCTTAACCCACTAGAAAAAATGTGAGCATGCTTCATGTAGTCATAAGATAAATGGGAAATACAGAAGCAAAATTTCAGGAAATCATTTAAAAAATGGTAAGAGTTGGATGTAGAAATTTTTCCTACAAGGGAGTTGGATGTCAGAATCTTTCCAGCACCTGATGAAGTTTCAAGCTTCTTTAGCTCCCTTAACGAACATGCATTTGAAGTAACATAGAACCTATAGGAAGCAAATGAATAGATTCTTTGTTATCATGGTTTATAGACTTGTGAATGCCGCAATAAGTAAGATGATGTTGAGCTGATTGCAGATCAGAAGTCAAGATAACCGAAACATACACTGAGATGTTTTATTGAGTTGAATTGAAGGAAAATGTAAAATTCTTAAGGAATTTTTTTTTCGTTCATTGAGATTTTGTATATCTAAAAATCTAAATATTACATAGCATCATCACCATTTTGCATGGAAATACTCACATATGTTATATGCCTTCCTTCAAGCCATCTGAAAATGCAGGAACTATAGATTTACGCCATTTTGCTTTTTATGCTTTTGCGGGTAAAACTGGCGAACTTCGTTGGAGCAGAAAGAATGAGGTTAGTTTAGATCTGTGTTTGTAAGGTTTACTTTCTCCCAGTGATGTCTTTTCTCATCTTCGAAAGGTTCGACAAGATTGGAGTCATCTTTTATGTTTTATGCAATAACTTCTAGATTGGGATGCTTTCCAAACCTACTTTTAACATTATTATTTTACTTATATTTTCATAAAAATCTTTTTTATGTGTTACAGAACTGCATCCATTTCATAGAAAAATGTTCCCGTCTTCACTGTATAAACTTGGTTTTTGAATGCACAAATGCATATTAAAATTCTGTCTTTCCATTTTATTTGTCAATCTAATCCGTATATATATATATTTTTTTGTACGATAAGTAGTTATACACAAGTCCACTTGTGTTGGATGGAAATATGGTCGGGGTACTAGCCGTCTAATCTAAGATCATATTTATATATAAAAGCAGACCCTTTTTTCCTTATTTTATTTAGACTTTTCTTTCCGTTTTTGAATGTGTTTGTCTCTCTGTGCTGGTTTGAACCTTCTGATCTTGCAGAATACTGAATCTCAGTCATCAGATGCATCACAATTGATACCACAGCACAATTATAAGCTTGATGTTCATGCATTGAACAGTCGCCATCCTGGAGAAGTAAGCTCAAAGCTGTATTATAACTTTAGTCTTTTGGTGTTTACTGAATTTTCAGATGAAGCTATTCTTGGTACTTTGACTTCTTTTTGGTGTACGACTTGGTAAAAATGGATCAAAATGTATTTCCCAAGAAAAGGATTAAGTTACTTAGGATAAGCCACAAAAGATAATGTTTTTTCCTATATTTTATTCCTAAATTGTGTGGATAACTTGATTTTCGTTAGTAACGCGCTAAACAGTTTGTCCTCTTTCAAGAAAAAGAAGAATAAAATTTTGGTGTCAAGCTTGTAATGGAGACGTTGGCTTATCTAAATGGGATAGTGAAAAAAGGGATATTAATTTGGGGCTTCAAACAATTGGTAACTTTTTGAGTCTCATTGGGATTCAGGTAGCTTGGATTGAGGTCATCAAGGGTAGGGTCGTAGTGTGATTTTTTCTAGGTAAAAGAAAAGGATTCGAAGGTTTGATTGCTGGGAATATCAAAGCTCAAGGGTAGAAGAGATGGAGAGAGAATAATTTCATTATCCTAGTATTATGAAAATCTAGCTTCGAACTGTACTTTCGTTATTTTTTAGAGATAGATCACACTGGCAACAATAGCCTCTTTTTGGTCCAACTCTTCCTAAAAGGCTGGCTGCCCTTCTGCTGTCCATTATTTGTGCCACTGTCTCAGGCATTTCATGAGGAGATGAATCTGAGCAAGATATTGAATTACGATATTTTGAGCCAGCGAGAATTTCCGATGCGGTTATAGTTGAAATCTGGAATGATGTAATATGCAACTTGAAAGCCACTTGATACTGCACAACCATTATTTATTAATGGCATATATTATTGGATGTAGGATTTAAAACCTCTTTTATTATATTATATAGAGTCCTATTTAATACTGTGCACTAAACATGCAATAATGGATTTTTGTTGATTGATGTATTCAAATAGAGAATGCAACACCAAAAGAAATGTTATCTAGGCACATTTCTATGAAATTCTTACATATTTATTCCTAAAATTCAATATTTTGCTCTCTCTCTCTCTCTCTTCCACACCCCCCACCCCCCAAAAAAAAAAAAAAAAAAAAATTTGAAGTAGTTTTTATTGCTTCACTATATGCTTCTTCTTCTTTTCTTCTCTATACGCTTCTTAACATCCTAATATTGGGGATGTGTACTATATTTTGTTATTGCTCCTTTGTTTCATTCTTCTCAAATGAGTTCACTAAAATGATTCGAACCATAGTTTGAATGCAGGGAATTTAGAGAATCAATTTTGGGTGTCATGCCTCACCACTGGGTAAGTATGGTGCCATTAATCCCTTCATATCTTAGCATCAAACATTAGATAGTCACTGTTGGTGATCTTGATTTGAGCTGTAATCATTATTTTTTACCAGGATCGTCGTGAAGACACTTTGTTAAATCTGGCACACTTCAGGCGGCACAAAAGAAAATCACTAAAGAAACTACCTGGCAAGACCACTAATTTCCATTTCCACAAGCCCGAAGAGAAGTATACTCCTGGAAAGGATGGAGCAAAAAAAGTTTCAAACGTGATTGAGAAGGCAGTTAATATTGCTAAATCTAGAAAGACCAAGAAAGTGAGATTCCCGACATTTCTTAGTTGTTTTTCAAAAGTTTTTATATGTTGAGCCGCTTCTTGACTTATGTTTGAAACAAAAGATATTACATAAACCTCTTTTGACTCTTTCCATTTGTTTACTAGTCTGCTGGAAGTAGGATGTATTGGCTGCAAAATTGAATATTCATGTGCAAGTGGCATGTTAATCCCTGCACTGGAAAAAGTTTTACAGATTTTCAGCCGAACTAATCTTCAGTTTGATTTGTTACCATGCTTAACTGAAGCTTATAGTCTCTAATTTCGTGTATCCATTTACTTTTTAGCACGTTCATGCATGTTAAAAAACTTAATGATGGAAGAAAATGTAGCTCTGTCCAGACATGGAAGTTAATTTGGGACTTTAAGAGTTTTTACTAAATGTAGTAAGATTTCAATTTAGTCTTGGGTCGAATGCTGATCCTAAATGCTGGATATTAATCAGTCACATGTTGAAATTTTATTGTAGTGCTACTATGATATCTTGATTGAATTTGAACTTTTAATAATTGTTATGCACTTATGCTCTCATTTTCTAATATAGACACTTGTTACAACCTTTTGTCAATCATCTTCTTTTTGTGGTTTACAGCATTTGCCTTATATACCTACCATAACAAATTACACTCAGATCTGGTGGGTTCCAAATGTTGTTGTTGCTCATCAAAGGGAAGGGATTGAAGCAGTTCATTTGGCTTCTGGCCGTACTCTGTGTAAGGTGAACCTCAGAACTCTAAAGTATGCTATACTTCAGTTCTGTAATATAATGCGACAGGACACAATTATAGAAGCCGTTGAAATGATCTTTTGTGCATGACACTTTTTTATATGGTTTTATATTAGTTAAACTGATAATATAAGAATATGATCATGTCTGCAAAGCGCAATGAGTCTTCTTTGAAGATCGGAAAGGTTTACTCTCTAATATTAGTCTATGTATTAAGGATGCTGCAGCCTATATGAATCCTGGTCAATGCCATGCTGAACATTTAAGGAAATTTGTCATCATAACAATAGTTGTTCCAAGGATGGATTCCATGCAGGTTTACTCGTGATGTATTGGAGCAACTTTGAGTGTATTTCAGTCGTGCATGTTTAAAATTTAAGTGAATATTAGCTGTGGGTCCTAATGAATGCGCAGATAATAAGTATGTAGTAGTTGTGGGTGCTAAAAAATGTGTGGATAAAAAGTATGTTTGACCAACTTAAGAGTTTATTCACTTCACAAACACATTCTCTGAAATATGTGTTAATTAAGTTCAAATATTTTTTGAATGCTTTGTGCTTGATTAGTACTTTGCCATATTTTTCTACCAATAACTAACAAGATATTTGATGCATATACTTGACAGCTTCATCTTCAAGAAGGTGGTCTTCATGCTGATATTAATGGAGATGGTGTCCTAGATCATGTCCAGGTGAAGCCTTTCCCCATTTTTAACTTTGTTCATGTCATAATATGTAAATCCTGGCTATCAGCTTGATACATTTTACACTCAAGGAAGCATATCAGGTTTTCTTTCAATCAAAATGGTCCCTTTTTTACGAATAATCTTAGTATTTCTTTTCAGATATGGAAAATCATTTTTTACCAAATTTATACACTGTTGGAGGTTAAGCCATTGTAGAGGTTCAAACTAGTTTTTGTCTTTTGAAGTCTTTCTCATTTTTAATTTAATAACTTAATGTTAACTTGGCATAAATTTCCTTAAGTAGTGTTGATGTGCTCTTATGTTTTTCCATTATCTCCTTTACACTTTTGGCCCCAGATCATATAGTCCATGCATAACTATCAGTTATTAAGAAAAATCATAGGTTGGACTTTGTTATCCATTCATGAGGGTGTATCGTGGAAAAAAGGTTTATGGTTTTACCTAGATATTGGATATTTAGATGAGCAAAATGGTTCACTTTGAGATGTGCAATTTTCACATCAACATGGTGTATCTGGGGATAGAATACCTGACTTTTTCACCATTCACATTTACTATAGGATTAGGTGGTTTTGGCATGTTTGTGGAAAAGGGTTTGGGTGCTTAATTTGGGATAGCCTCTTTGCAATGCAAGGTGTTTGAAAAGTTATACTTGTCAAAAATGATTGTACTTCTCCTCTTGTTTGGACTGAAGACATCTTATTCTCAAATTATCGTAATCTGAAATTTATAGCTTAATAGAACTTTCTTTATTGACGACAATACACACGACCTTATACTTTGGGACGGGACTTAAACAAAATCAGATATTATTATGGTGTAACTACTTTTTGTTATAACTAAAAAATAATGTTTAATTTGCAACCAGAGACCATTGATTATACTGATTTTATATGACTCAGATAGATTAGATGGTTGATATCTAAAGTACCTGGTTTAATCACTTGGCACCTCTTCTGTTTGGATCTTCGATTTTAGCAAGGAAAATGCTAGGAATTTTATTTTTATTTGTTTGGATCCAAATAAAAGAAAATGGGATAAGTGCTGCAACAGGCAGAGTTCATCTATGCTTACAGCTATTAAATGTCTATTCTTTCACTTTCTATGATGCTAAACTACAGTATAAAAATTTATATATTTAACTTTTATTGGTAGGAGGCTAATTGCAGGGAAAATCAGTTTTCAGGAGAATTCTTTCTCCTTTTACTTCTCTCTGTTATCTGGGATCCAAGTGCAGCATTAGTGTACAGAAATGTTAGAAGAACAAGAATGTGACCACCTGATTGCCTTTTATTTTTAATTTTTGACACTTTTATGCATTATGGCATTTTGAAATAAAATAAGGATTGGTAAATGTTATCTGTTTTATAGCCATTGTATACTGGAAAAGTCAAAATTCAACTTTTTAGTGGTATTCACTCATTTCAAGTGGAGAGCTTTCCGTCTGTTAGTACAGAGTTTCTCCTAGCTATAACGTGATACATGGTGGTTGGATATGATTACCTGGCAAGCACATTTTCGTGAGGATATTTAAAAGATAAAAAAAAGTAAGTTCAGTTGAAGTAAAATCTGTAGAAACAGTGCATAGATTTGCGAAGAGGAGAGAACAAATGTGTTAAATTGATTATTAATTTTGATGTTATTAATGAAATTACAGTCTATGCCTTCCTTTATAGGTTGTTGGTAGAAATGGTGTTGAAACAGTAAGTGGATCCATGGAAGTGCTCCATCGCTGTTGGGCTGTTGCTACATCTGGTGTGCCAGTTCGAGAACAGCTTTTCAATGCTTCTATATGTCATTATTCCCCTTTTAACTTGTTCCAGCATGGAGAATTTTCTAGAAGCTTTAGTCAAAATCTGGATGTTAATTCATTAGAAGTTGCAACACCCATTCTCGTTGCAAGAAATGATGGTCATAGGCATCGTAAGGGAAGCCATGGTGATGTTGTCTTTTTAACAAGTCGGGGCGAGGTATGCTGTCTAGAACTCCTTTAGGTTCTCCTTTTTCTCACATTTCTGCTCCTTGCTAATGAACCTTAAAACTGATGGAAGGCTCCCTTGTTCTGACATGTATTGTTTGAGATGAAGTCAAGTCAAGAAAACATATCTTTTCGGGTGTTCCAAAATATTTCTCCTTTTATCTAGTGATTTTTTTTTTTTTTCAATTTCAACCCCGCTATATAGCTGACTCATATAATTATGAGAATTCGCTGGTTATCGATGAACAATTGATAGGAAGTAATAAATCTGTTTCAGGTAACATCATATTCTCCCGGCGTGCACGGACATGATGCTGAATGGAATTGGCAGCTTTTGACTGGTGCTACATGGTCAAACCCTCCATCCCCATCAGGGATGATGGAAGCTGGTGCTGTGGTCCCCACACTAAAGGCATTCCCATTACGTGTACATGATAGTCAAGAATTGATCCTCGCTGCTGGAGACCAAGAAGCTGTAGTGTTATCTCCCGGAGGAAGTTTGTTGACAAGTTTTGATCTTCCTGCTCCTCCTACACATGCCTTAGTGTGTGATGACTTCTCAAATGACGGGCTGACAGATGTTATTCTCGTGACTTCAAATGGAGTGTATGGCTTCGTTCAGACTAGACAACCAGGCGCTCTCTTCTTTAGCACACTTGTTGGTTGCCTTATAATTGTGATGGCAGTACTATTTGTCTCCCAGTACTTGCATTCTAGCAAAGGAAAGCCTCGGACATCTATGGCGCACTCGTAGAAACCGTTACTTTTGAGTGAAGCTAGAAGATCGGCACATGCTACGAAGGTGGGTGAAGCAGATAGTTCCTGTATACTTAGAACTGAGATGAACGTAGGCTAACAGTTGCTAAAGTTTGTTGTTCTGGAGCTTGCTTCAAATTCCTTGTCTTGAACATCTTCGCCTGTAGAGGTTTTGGTATATTCACATTATTACTAGAGCTTTTACATGTGATAACTTTATACAAGAAAAATTAAGGATAAAATATAATGCAACTTCCTTTAGCCTTGATCTCTGCTGAATTATTTTCACATCAAATTCCTTGCACATTATTTCTATTCTAATTCTGGTACTTATTACCAGGAAAAACAATGAAATGAGAGACTTTGGATTGGAGAGACAGAAAAATTTTTAGTGTAGAGATGGAAAGATTTTAAGGTGGACTGCTGGACTGGTCATATATGTTTTGCTTTACTGCTTTTACATTGTCGCTTGGAAAACAATACATTTGTGTAGTGTCAAAATCGATGTAGGCCCAGAGATCCAAAATCAATTCATCCCGCCTGTTCATGGCTCGGTTTGCCAATTATGGTGAGATGTGTTGGTTAAATTTTTTAGCCAGAGCACCTTTGATTGGTCGACTCGATTTCTTTTCAAAATCATACTACTACTAAGAAGTTATATTTCCGAAGTACTTTTTGTATCTCACAAATGTGTAATTTTCGAAATATATGAATGAGAATGTTTTTTCTTTCAATTATAAATCATATTAATTTTGCACAAACAATAACGAGGATTAAAATAAAGGGAAAAATTCATAATTCAGGTGTATTATTTTCGCCAATTCAAAAATCAAGTAGATAGTTTAAAAATTCAAAATTCAGGTATATGTTTAATTAATTAAAAATATTTATTAAATAAATATAATAAAGTCACAATTATACGATTAATAGTAACAGATTTATAATTAAAGACCACTGATTTATTTACTGGTCACATATCATCAAATTAATATCACAAATTATTTCGTGGTCACAAAAAAAAATTTGTAGGTCAGAGATTATTTCGAGATTACAGATCATTCAATTTACTGCCCACAGTCTCTTTATGGGTCACATTTTTTCACATTTATTGGTCACAAATTATCGAATTTTAAAGATCGCTGGCCAAATCATTGGTCACATACACCAAAACTCCAACAGTGATCCCAATTCACCACCAATACTTGGTCACAGAACAATAAATAGTTGGTCACAGTCACTATTACACCTCATCCCGCCACACCACCACCACAACCACGGCTAACAACAATAAAAAGGATCACCAAAACACAACGACCTGTTGCATCACACCACCACACAAGTTGTCTAATGACTTCTATGCACTAAATAAAAAAATCAACATTACTTTCCTCACAAAGGTAGATTAGAAGGTACTAGGCAGTAGGCAGCATTGGCACATGCCTGCCATCTGTATCACTATATATACACTATTCCTCACTTGATGCTGCCCTTTTCAGTGGTGAAAAGGAAAAACTAGCTCTAAACTTTTACGATCTCTCTCTTTCCGTGACTTACTTTTGTTTCAATAGTTTTGTGAAAATCTTGGAGACAAAGACCCTTTAATCCATACTGAAAAAACACGCAGAGAAAGTGAGACTGTGAGAGAAAGATTAAGGAAATGGAAAAGATGGCAGAGGAAGGCCAAATGCGTAGCACACCAAACCATACCATCGCGACCCTCCACCTTTTGCTTCAAAGCTTCGGCACCATCGTGAATCACCATCACTATCATGAATCGCCGCCGCTGGTGGCGACTATGGTGTTTTATGGTAGAGAGAAGGAAGAGAATATAGATGGTAGAGAGAGAAAGGAATTAGGGTTGAAATTGAATTTGAGTGAAATAATTAATATTTAAATTATTAAATCAATACCTAATTTCTGAATAATGAAACTTCAGCCCTGATCTAATCCCAATTCACTACCAATACTTGGTCATAGAAGAACACCACAACCAACAATAACAAAACACGATCACCAAAATACAACGACCGACTGCATCACACTACCACACAAGTTGTCTAATGACTTCTATGCACTAAATAAAAAAATCAACAACACACAGAGAAAGTTAGACTGTGAGAGAAAGATTAAGGAAATGGAAAAGATGGCAGAGGAAGGCCAAATGCGTAGCACACCACAGCATGCCGTCGCGACGTTGCCTCCACCTTTTGCTTCAAAGCTTCGCTGCCATCGTGAATCACTGTCACTATCGTGAATCGCCATCACTGGTGGCGATGATGGTGTTTTATGGTAGAGAGAAGGGAGAGAATATAGATGGTAGAGAGAGAAAGGAATTAGCATTGAAATTGAATTTAGGTGAAATATTTAATATTAAAATTATTAAACCAATACCTAATTTCTGAATAATGAAACTTCGGCCCTGATTTTTGAATTATAATGTTTAAAGCTATACTATTCTGTAATTTCTTATGGGAGGGTCACCAAGAAATATACCCTCATATCAAAAGTGAGAAATATTCAAGTCAATTCTCACGGACGAAACCAAGACCTACTGTTCATCATCATTATCTTCTACATTTTCAAACTTAGTTTTTCTATTAAGCTTTAACATTTCACGATTTTGCAAATAATAGCTTATAATCATTGATTTTTACATGAAATCTTGTAATTTATGCCTTTAATACATATATGTATTGAGGTTAAATATATGGCTGAAATGAAAGAATGTGGATTTAACCCTTGATTGAGCCCCATTTTGGGAGAAAAAAAAATGCATGTTTCACTAGTGTATTGATAGAAAATGCATGGTTAAAAAATACGGAAAAATTTTGAATTTGCATATAATATTATTTTATTGAAAAATGTGATTGAAATAATGTGAAAACACTGTATTACAAAAAATGGGGTCAAACAAGGGCTTGGAAAATTTTTTTGGTGATATTTTGAGGTGGACCCCATCAAAAATGGCGAGCTCTGCCATCTAAATCAACGGTTCGTTTTTTTAGACGGCCTTGATGAACTAATGGCCTACACCTATTGAGTCTTGTCGTCTAGGCCCCCCCAACCCCGCCCCCTTCTTTTTAAAAATTTTTTTTTTTATAATTTTTTTTTTCAATTTCCCTTTTTCAATTATTTTTCTTTAATTTTCATTTTTGTTCTCTTTTTTTGTTTTTTTTAATTTTTTTTCCTTTATTTTATTTTGCTTTAATTTTTGGTTTCTTCTTCTTCTTCTTCTTCTTATTTTAACAATTTTAAATCATTTTTTGTTTTTCATTTTTTCAATTTCTTTTGTAATTTTTTCTTTAATTTATTTTTGTTCCTTTTTTATTAATAGTTTTTGCCATGTGTGAATGTGGTGCACAAGTTGTATTATATTTGAAGGTAATGTTAAAGTTTTCAATGTTAAGTATTAATGAAAGATACGTACATTGATTCAATATAGGTTATTGGGTAGATGAAGTTGTATTTCTTAAAAGAACTGTGTGTAATATGTTCAATTGTATTTAATCAATTATTTTGCGAGTAGAGTTTTGTGCAGCATGGAAAAAAACCTGTTCTTTATATTCTTCGGATGGTAAGTGTGCACATTCCTGAATATGGGCTTCCCGTGGACTAATCACGTGAGTTAGTTCAAAAATTGAGGTGTCTACTTCTTCAGCCTGCATTGAAGATGTACATTTTGAATACAGGCACGTCTGGAATTCATAATTTTAAGATAACCAATACTATACAAACCAAACACTAAAAATGAGAACTTTTCAGTGTAAAAAAATGTCAACTGCAAATGAGCACTTCATTATTCATTAGATTTCACGAGCTTAGGTTCATAACCACCAAATTTTATTTTTTTTCCACTTTTTAATGTTTAATATAATTAATATATAAAGCTCACCTACACCAGAAGTATCTCTTAGCTCATACTTCATATTTGTATGCCTCGAAATGAATCCATCATGATTCACACTGTTCGTCGTAGCACATCCACTACATACCCTAGTAGACTCTCAAAAATAGAATCCCGATCCAATAGTGATTCCGTTCTCCTTCACATTGAACTTCTTGTTTTACTCGAGGCTGATAAAGAAGTTGAAGAATCCATATGCAAAGTTCACTATGTATTTAGATGTTGCATTCAATATAAGCTGAAAGAGTAAGTGAGTGCCAGAGCTGAAAGAATAAGATGGTGAGAGCAAGAAGTTGTTCTCCAAACAATTGAACTTCTTCTTTTATAGGGAAAAAAAAAAAAAGAAAACAATTAAGAAAATAAGTAATGGAAAAGAAATTACATTTTTTTTCCTTTTAAGGTATTGTGAGAAGGTCTTTTCAAATACAAATTTTGTAGTTTTTATACATGTAATTGAAAGTTGATCTAGGATTCAAGAGTACATGAAGAAAAGCTCTTAAAAGTGAATATTTTTTGTATCATTGTCATCTAGAATAAAAACATGCGTGTATAGTATATTTCATTTCAGTAAATTGAATTATGAACAGAGAAATTAATATGGGTTTGACATAAAAGTTACAATATGAGATAAGTAAAAAACTTAAAGTGCAATCAAGTCTTACTGACTTTCAACAATCATGGATAATCTCTTAATTCCTTGCGGTATCCTAAGTTCACCTCAATTCTTTTTCACATCATTAGTGAATTTGATACCCTGCTTCCCACAGATAAAGTTTTATCTGCACATAAGTGAAAAGATGTAATTCATAATTTAATATGAGGGTGTTTGGTGGGGATTAAAATTAGATTTTTTAAGTAGATTATGATAGAAGTTTTTGAAATATGTAGTTGAAAAAGTTATAGGACCCATGAAAGATGTGATTAATATTGATTTGTTTGACTTTGATTTAGATTAAAATCAAATTTTAACCCATATCAAATGGACAATTAGAGTATTTAAAGGAGCAACGCCCCTAGACATTTCCAGTTTATTGATATTCTGAAGATGAGATGAGATGTTTTATAGGACTAAAATGAGGAAATAATCGGATCTATAATACATATGTACTAAAACTTCATCGAAGAATGGGAAAAAATTTTAGATTTACTTTTTTCAGCAATCACAGAAATTATACAAAAGATTAAATGACATGATAATATAGATTTACATTTTTGAGCAACCATAGAAATTATACAAAAGATTAAATGACATGATAATAAAGTTCATATAAAATAGTATATAACATTAAACTAAACTTAATGAAGTGCAATTAGAAAGTAAACAATGTTTAGGTGATAGTTAAGGTGAAATAAACATTTAAAAATGTTTTGATAAATGGAACAAGTCAACAAGAATGACTTCCAGATGAATATTTATTGCAATCAAAAAAGGAAAAGAAAATGCTCAACCTTGTTTTCACCATCCACATCATCACATTAGAAAAAAAAATGCTCATTTTGTTTAAGGTATGCATAAACTTCTTCCATTTTATAAAAAGCAAAAAAATAGTTATGTCATTAAATTGGTAATCAACTAATAACATCATAATGAAAGTTTTGAACTACCATAAATGGGGTTTTAGTGGATTCAAGTACTAATAGAAACTTAAGAAAAATTTCAAAAAGAACAGTTTAAAATTGTAACTCCTGTACGAATCCAATATGCAACAATTGGTAGTCTGTCAACAATAAAAATTATTATCTACAAATGATCTTGCTACACCCAAAAAATGAGTTTGACTCTAACCTGTAAAGTGAAGAGCCAATCTTCGAACTGAACCTCCTTGTAAAAAAGAAGCACTCTTCTCAAGTCAACAAGTTAGGTCTACAACATAGACATTAGGGATTGGGGCACAGAAATGTTGGGTGTAGAAGGAAATAGATAAGAAAAATATGAAATTTTTCTTATGAAATTTGAGGAATTACAAAAGAGTTGCTATAACACACTCTTTCTCTAATTTTTTGAGAGATTTTTCTCACTTCTACGTACATAACACTAGATGGATACCTCCCTATTTGTAGAAAACATTGAGTAAACAAGTCTTACTACTTCTCTACAATTACAACTAGGCAAAAGTTATTTTTTCTTCATCATTTACAGCTGGAACATATGTATTTGTAGCTGTGTATGAACATCATAAGTGTCAAATGGCTGCTACCTGATGTAATTTCCAGATTGCAGAACATCAGAATGTGAATTGATTATTGTCTATGTTAATTTCCAACTTGCATAAGTTCCCTATACAACTTGAATTGAAAATCTTATCCTTTGACCATTCAATGAATAAAGCCTTTGTTGGATGAAGTGTTCAATTTAGATTTGAAATCTTTGAATCTTCTTTTGTTGTTGAAGTTTCCAATTTTGATTTAAACTAGATGAAGATTACAAATTACTCTAGAAATTTTAAGACCCCCCCTTAATTTGTAATCTTCAAATGCTTCTTGAATTTCTCAAACTTATCAATCATCATTGGTTTCGTCATCATATCGGCCGGTTGATCGTTGTACTTATAAACTCCATGTAAATTTCTTCTTGATTTACCAAATCTCTTATAAAGTGATGTCGAAGTTCAATATGCTTTGACCTAGTATGGAAGACTGGATTTTTTGTCATTGCAATTGTCGACATATATTGTCGCAATAAATTGTTTTTGGTCCTTCCTGCTCAAATTTCAAATCTTTTAAAATTCTTCTGAGCCAAATAGCTTCGCAAGCTGAATCTGTAGCAGCGATGTACTCTGCGTTTGCTGATGATAAAGTAATGAATTTCTACTTTTTTGAGCTCCAGGAAATCACATTTGATCCAAGACAAAAAATGTATCTAGAAGTGCTCTTCCTATCATCAACTGATCCAGCCCAATCACTATCTGTATAACCAACAAGTTTTCAATTATTTTTCCTTTTTAAACTCTATGCCATGATTCTTGGTTCCTTTAAGGAATCTCAAAATTCTTTTTGCTGCTGCAAAATGTAGTCTACTTGGTTCATTCATAAATCTAGATAATAAGCTGATTGAATATGTAATATCTGGCATTGTGTTAAGATAAATCAATGAACCAATCAATTTCTTAATGTGGAATCAAGTTTTTCTCCATCATCATAAACTTACAATTTTTCATTTAAGGCCATCGAAGTAGAGACTGGCTTGCACTCACTCATTTTGAATTTTTTGAGAACATCATCAATAAACTTTTCTTGAGAAAGAAAAATTCTTCCTGGCCTTTACTTTCCTTGAATCCCAAGAAAATATCTCAGAAGTCCTAAGTCAGACATTTCAAAATCTTTCATCATTTTCATTTTGAATTCGTCCACCATGTGTTCATTTGTTCCAAAGTAGATAAGATCACCCACATAGAGGCATACGATAAGAAAATCTTTTTCTACATTTTTCACATAGAAGTATGATTCACTTGTGCTTCGATTGAAGCCATTTTGAATGAAATAGCTATTGATTTTGCTAGTCCATACTCGGGGTGCTTGCTTTAACCTATATAATGCTTTTTGAAGACGATAAGCCTTATCTTCTTTCCCTTTGATTTTGAATCCTTCAGGCTGTTCAACACACACTTCTTCTTGAATTTCACCATTTAAGAGTGTGGATTTTATATCGAGCTAAAAAACTTTTAACTAGAATTGAGCTGCCAATCCCAAAATTGTACGTATTGTCTCCATTCTTGCAACTGGAGCAAATGTCTTTGTGAAATCAACTCGTGATTGTTGATAATATCCTTTGGCTACAAGTCGAGCTTTATATTTTTTAATTGATCTGTCTTCATTGTATTTGATTATATAGAGTTCAAACCAATGACCCTCTTTCCTTCTGGTAGCTCAACGAGTTCCCAAGTTTTATTTTTCTCAATGGCAGATATTTCTTCATTCATTGCTTTTGTCCAAATCTTGTCTTTTGAAACATCTTCATATGATTGAGGTTCACAAGAGAATAATCTGAGTTCCTGTGATTCATATATTTTTCTAAGTGAATGTGTTTTTCTTGGAGGGTTTATGATTCTTCTTTAATTGTTGGAATATTTGGAGCTGTATGTTGTTCAGTATTGGAAATTTGAGACGTCGATGGATCATCAAATTCATAGGGTCTGGAATCTATGACTTGCTTCCCCTTCCAATCACAAGTGTGATTTTTGGGTTTCACGTGTTTTTGTAAATCTGATTTTTTTATTTTTTTATTATTATTTTATTTGTGTGCTCTATGCAACCACATAGAGCAATGGCATGAAGTCGCATAGAGCACTTGGTCCGGACCATTTTAGGCCCTGGACCTTAGCATGCGACTGTATTGCAATGTGGTCTATGCGGTCGCATAGATCACGTACAATGTCATTTTTTATTTTTATTTTATTATTATTATTTTTAAATGCCAATGGTTTTTGTAAATTAGTATGCACATGAAAATTTAACAACACAATTGATTCCCAAAATAAAACACAACTTAGCTAAAATTTTTCCAAAATTTTGGTTTTCAATTGGTGAATTGACCTGGCCTTTCCACGTCCCCAGACTTTTCAAAAACACATCTTTAGACTATATGGAGTACGTGTAGGCTATAGACTTAGTGCCAAAACCAACTTTTGATTTGAAAACACACTAGAACCCCGAAAAATTATGAAAAATAACTTTGTGCCTCGAAATGCGTGAATTTCACACCCAAAATAGCTCCAATCAATCCCAACTCATGCTTGATGCATAGGACTTCGTGTGGGTAGTGCTTAGGCTATTTTAACATTCATGGATGATCGATGACCTAAACTATAAAAATAATTCAAACATGAATTGAAATTTTCCTAAGGTAATGCAAAAAGCAACATAAATTAAAAGGATACAGTAGGTGGCACTCAGTGCTAGTTTATAGTCGATAGCTCGACTTTTCTATGTCTGCCTTAGTTTGGTGTCCCAAGTTGAAAGGTGAACTTTTGCTTGGAGAGGTCCCCGCTCAGTAATATTTCAGCCTTTGCCCATTAATTGTGAAGGTACCCTTAGTTTCGTTGCTAACTTCTATAGCTCCATATGGCAAAACCTTTGTGACAGTATAGGGACTTGACCACCTTGACCTTAATTTTCCCAGGAAGAGCTTGAGTCTAGAGTTGTACGATAGAACTTTCTGTCCCACTTCAAACTCTCGCCTCTGAATATGCAAGTCATGCCACTTCTTGGTTAACTCTTTGTAGAGCCTTGAGTTTTCATATGTTTTCATTCTAAATTTATCTAACTCATTAAGCTGTATTAAATGCTTTTCACCGGCGGCCTTCAAATCCATGTTCAACTATTTCATAACCCAATATGCCTAGTGTTCTATTTCTAGTGACAGGTGGCAAGCTTTCCCAAATACTAGGCGGTATGGGGACATACCTATCAGTGTCTTGAATGTTGTCCTATAGGCCTACAATGTGTCATCTAGCTTTTTAGACCAGTCCTTTCGAGATGAATTCACTGTCACCTCAAGTATTCTCTTTAACTGATTGGAAACTTCAACTTGCCCGCTAGTCTGTGGATGATATGGGGTAGTTACACGGTGTTTAACGCCATATTTAGTCCAGAACTGTTCAAACTGGCGATTGTAGAAGTGTTTGCCCCTTCACTGATTATTGCTTGTGGTGTTTCATATCTAATGAAGATGTATGTTTTGAAAAATGCAATCATTGCCTTTGCGTCATTGGTTGGCAATGCAACTACTTCCACCCATTTAAACACATAGTCAATGGCTACTAGGATATACTGATTTGAAAACGATGGGGAAAAAAGTCCCATAAAGTCAATTCCCCAGACGTCAAATATCTCCACTTCCAAGACGTTGTTCAATGGCATTTCATTCCTTCTTGAGATATTCCCAGTACGTAGACATCTATTACATCTCCTGACAACTCGAAGGCGTTCGTAAACAATGTAGACCAGTAAAATCCTGACCGTAATATGTGTGATTTGGGAAAAGATATGCAATTGAATATTGGTCCTTTTTTTTTTTTGATAAATTGTTGGGCATTTATTTCAATTTTTTCATTTATTTATAACATGTGTGATTAAATTGTGAATTGTGTTCATATTTAGTTTGCATAAATTGATTATGTTTAAATTATTTAGAATGTTTATGAGAATATTTTGAGCATAATCATAACGTATTGGTTAATATTGCACAATTAGACTTATCCTCACATTAAGTTAATTGTTTATGCGTAAGTTTTTTAATGTCTAGTGATCAATATAATTTTTGCTTAATTATTATGCTTGTTTAGGATCACATAAAGAGTTGTGGACATTAAATTATAATCAATTATTCTTAATATTATAAATTTTATCCCACAGGAATTTTTATTATATTTTATATAATTAATTAGGATAAGATGTCAAGTTACCCTTTTTCATAATATACCCACAGGAATTATGGATTAGGATATGATTCGATAGTCTTATCATGGATTTTAGATAGAATATCAAATTATGATCATAATATACTCACTATTTATGAAGTTGTTCTTTATGAACGATGGGAACGATTCAATCGTCTTAGTGTGATGTTCATAAAGACAAATATCTCAGCTAGTATACGTAGTTCGGTTGATCAGCATGAGAAAGTCCGTGATTTGCTAAAGGCCATAGATGATTAATTCATCACTTCAGATAAGGTACTGGCAAGCACCCTAATTATGAAGCTCTCTTCCATGAGGCCCACCATTGTGAGAGATGTGCATGAGTACATTATGCATATGAAGGATATTGCGGCTCAATTGAAGAACCTCGAGGTTGAGATGTCAGAATCCTTCCTAGTGCACTATATACTGAATTCTCTCTCGCCTCAATACGGGCCTTTCAAGATCTCGCACAACACACATAAAGATAAATGGTCAATTAATGAACTCATGACCATGTGTATTCAAGAGGAAGGGAGGCTCATAATGGAATTGGGAGAAAGTGCAATGCTGGCAATGCGAGGAAAGGACAGGGCTCGAGCCAATAAGAAAGGAAAAGGCAAAATACCTCCCAAAGCTAACATTAAGAAGGAAACTTTGTGTTTCTTTTGTAAGAATAAGGGACACGTAAAGAAAAAATGCTCTAAATTTCAGAAATGGCTAGAGATTAAAGGTAATCCAATATCATTTGTTTGCTATGAATCTAATATGGTTAATATTATGTACAACACATGGTGGATTGATTTTAGTTCTACAATCCATATTTCAAATATCTTGCAAAGTATGTGAAACCTAAGGAAGCCAGTGGAAAGTGAGCAAGGCATCTATTCAAGAAACAAGATGCGTTCACATGTTGAATCTATTGGAACATGTAGTTTAACTTTAAGTATTGGTTTTATTTTAGAATTGGAAAAGACATTTTATATTCCAAGTTTCTCCAGAAATTTGATTTCAGTTTCAAGATTTGTACCTTTGGGTTATTCCTTTAATTTTCCAGAATCAACTTTCAATTTATTTTATAAATCTGATCTTGTTGGGAATGGTACATTTCTGATGGTCTTTTCTCTCTCAATTTGCAAAATAACACCACTTATAATGCTATACATGTTCACACTGGTATTAAACGATGTGTTATGAATGAGGATTCCTCTAAATTATGGCATCGGAGATTGGGACATATCTCTATAGAGAGAATTAAAAGATTAGTAAATGATGGAGTACTTAATGCTCTTGATTTTATGGATTTTGAAACTTGTAGACTGCATTGAGGGAAAGCAGACCAACAAGTCAAAGAAGGGTGGCAATAGGAGTTCGAACATATTAGAAATCATACATACTGATATATGTAGTCTAGACATGGATTCACATGGTCAGAAATACTTCATCTCTTTTATAGATGACTACTCATGGTACATGTTTTTCTACCTGTTTCATAACAAGAATGAAGCATTAGATGCCTTTAAGATTTTAAAAGCTGAAGTAGGGAAACAATGCAGAAAACAAATTAAGATTGTGAGATCAAATAGAGGTGGAGAATATTATGGTAGATATGTAGAAGACGGACAAGCACATGGTCCTTTTGCAAAGTTTCTTCAAGAGAATGGGATAGTTTCTCAATACACCATGCCTGGTTCATCAGACTAGAATGGTGTAGCAAAAAGAAGAAATAGAACATTATTGGACATGGTGCGGATCATGCTTAGTAGCTCCAATCTTCCTAAATCCTTGTGGACTGAAGCACTTAAGATGGCTGTGTATATAACAAATCGAGTTCCAACTAAGGCTGTCCCAAAAACACCATTTGAATTATGAAAAGCTTGGAAATCGAGGGAAATCGAGTTTACGGCATATGCGTGTTTGGGGATGTCCATTTGAAGTAAGAGTTTATAATCCACAAGAGAAGAAATTAGACCTAAGAACTATTCATTGGATATGTTGAAAGGTCAAAAGGGTACAGATTCTATTGTCCATCTCATAGTACTAGGATTGTGTAGTCAAGAAATGCAAAATTTCTTGAGAATGACTTGATCAATGAGAGCGATCAAATCAGGAATATAGTTTCTAGAAATGATCATTTAGGATCTCAATCTTCTACCTCAAGTAATAGATTGGTTATTGTTCACAGTACCCCTCAAGTATAGATTGGTATTGAACAATCAATTGTTGAAGTTCCACAAGTTGCTGACCACATCCCAGTAGATCAGGTAATTCAAGCGTTACCAAGGACTTTTGAACAACCTGTTGAGCCACGTTCTTCTCAAGAAGATAATGGAACGACATTAAGAAGATCTACTAAAACAAAGAGATTAACGATTCCTAGTGATTATGTTGTATATCTACAAGAATTTGACTACAACATAGAGCCGTAAATGATCCTGAGTCTTTTTCACAAGCCATAAGTTGCAAAGAATCAGAATTAATGTACAATGCCATGAAGGAAGAGATGAATTCTATGAAGAGTAACGAAGTGTGGAGTCTTGTTAAGTTGCTTGATGGTGCAAGAGCCATTGGATGCAAATGGGTCTTTAAAACAAAGAAAGACTCATTGAGCAACATTGAGAGCTACAAGGCGATACTTGTTGCTAAGGGATTCACTCAAAAAGAATGAATTGATTACACGGAGACTTTCTCTCCTATATCTAAGAAAGATTCCTTACGCATTATTTTGGCATTAGTAGCCCACTTTGACTTAGAATTGTAGCAAATGAATGTGAAAACAACATTTCTCAATGGAGATTTAGAGGAGGTTTACACGAAACAACCTGAAGAATTCCCCTCTAATGATGGCGAGCATTTGGTTTGCAAGCTCAAGAAATCCATATATGGTTTAAAACAAGCTTCCCGTCAATGGTATTTCAAATTTCATGAGGTAATTTCTTCATTCGAATTTGTAGAAAACATCATGGATCAATGTATATACTAGAAGGTCAGTGGGAGTAAGATCTGTTTTCTTGTTCTATATGTGGATGACATTCTACTTGCGACCAATGATAATGGTTTGTTACATGAAGTGAAACAATTTCTCTCTAAAAATTTTGACATGAAAGATATGGGAGAAGCATCTTATGTCATTGGCATTAAGATCCATAGAGACAGATTTAAAGGCATTTTAGGTTTGGCTCAAGAAACCTATTAATAAAGTTTTAGAGAGATCTCGGATGAAAGATTGTTCACTAAGTGTAGCTCCCATTGTTTAAGGTGATAGATTCTATTCGAATCAATGCCTGAAAAATAATTTTGAAACGGAACAAATGAACATTCCATATGTTTCTACTGTTGGAAGTCTGATGTATGCCCATGTCTGCAGAATACTTGACATTGCATTTGCTGTGAGAATGTTAGGACGTTATCAGAGTGATCCACATATGAACCACTATAGAGCAACAAAGAAAGTAATAAGGCACCTTCAAGGAACAAAGGACTACAAGCTTACGTATAGACGAACGGACAATTTGGAAGTAATTGGTTACTCAGATTCAAACTTTGCTAGCTATATTGATTCATGTAAATCAACATCAGGATACATACTTATGATGGCCGATGGGGCTATATCTTGGAAGAGTGTCAAGCAGACCTTGACTGCTACTTCCACTATGGAAGCCGAGTTCGTTTCTTGTTTTGAGGCTACTTCACATGGTGTATGGTTAAAGAGTTTCATATCGAGCTTAGAATCATGGATTCTATTTCTGGACTATTGAGAATATATTGCGATAATTCAGCTGCTGTCTTTATGGCTAAGAATAAGAAAAGTGGAAGTCGAAGTAAGCACATCGACATCAAGTATTTAGCCATAAGGGAACGTATGAATGAAAAGAAAGTAGTCATTGTGCACGTCAGCACTGATTTGATGATCGTTGATCCTTTGACTAAGGGCATGCCACCATTGAAATTCAAAGATCATGTGGTGTCTTCCATTATGTAATTTTTCATTGTATGAACAATGTTATTTTAATGAAATTCCTATTTATTGTGATATTCTCTCATATTCATGCACGCTTTGATTATTTGAGAAAATATATATTTATGGGACCAAGAATAAACATAAGGTTTATCCATTAAGTAAAAGTTGCCACATAAAGAATAATAATTCGCAAATTAAATACATTGTAATATATGGAAGGTAATAATCATTATTAGAGAACTTATCGCCATGATTCATGTATTTGTTTCTTAAGGATTATATTGAATGGGATTAAGTTAAGAGATTAAGTTAAACACGTGGACCAAGTGGGAGAATGTTGGAATTTTCAGTTAAGAGATTGGCAAATCCTACGGGAACAAAATCGAAAATTCCAAGCTTAATGGTCCATATTGAACCAATCTTGCCTCCCTTTTTCTCTGGAGCAATTTATGCCCATTTCTTGTCCTAATTTCTTGCAACATTGAAGGACTAGCCATAGAGAGTTTGATGGAAACTTAGATATAAATCTCATATTGGTCCCCAAGCTCAACCCACCCTCGAAATAGAGTATACACCATCAAATACAGGAGTTGAGAGCTTAGAAGAACCATTACCTGAAGCAAGAAGCCTTCTGGAACTCATCAATGGCCTGAGGTACGATTTTTGATCCGCAATATTTTGATTTCTCGATCCCATTTGTTTCCGCATACTTGTTTAGGATCGAGTTTCAGTCTTACACATTTATCTATATTCAACCGCACATACTCCATAGACAAGATTAGGAAATGATATCCTTTAGCCACAGTTGGCTGCTCTGCAAAGTATAGGAATGTGGATAGAGTATACTCAACAGTAGTTGATGAGGATCAGGGATTTTGTTTGCAAACTGTCTGAACTCACTTTTATTCAACACTATTCGTACTCTTTATTGAGTTAAGGAACTTAAAACAAAGCATGATAGTTCAGTTCTTTGGTTTGTTCTATAACCTTCAGCTTCATAGTTTGATTATATCTACTAAAATAAGTAGGAGGTATAGACCACATTTGAATTGTAAATAAAGAAGACAGAAATAAGACATACAAAAGGGATAAGGGCACATGTTTTGGGTAAAGAAATAAAAATCAGTTTCTATTATAAGATTCTATAAAGTTATAATTGAACTTTAAAAGCATGAGACTCGAATTTCATGTCTTTTAATAAGAAGTTAAAAAAGGGGTGGTGCATGCATATTTGAATGCAAAGAAGATATTTTTCGTTGTTAAGATAGTACATAAATCTTTTCTAAAATTTGCAAACACAATTCGGTAATGCGTTATTATCACCATAAAGTATTATCATCAAGATGAATTCCAAATTATTTGAAAATCTCATAGTGTTGGGTATTAGACCAAAAAATATATTGTGTTATATAGAACGAAACATATTTGACTCAATGAAGATCATTAGATGAGAATAATTTTACAATCTTATATGTAGTTGCCCCATAACTTATGCTACTACCTTTAAATCTGTTGTTCTTATTGAAAATTTATGATGAAATTTTTTTGCTCAACCTTAAACCCGGTCTTTAGGATTTCCAAAGTAAGCTTGCCATTAGGAAAGGATGAACTATTTAGTCCTCAATGGAAGCTCTGTACTCACTAGAATGTTTAAACTAGTTTCTTTCTTTACAAGTGGAAGCAGCAACGAGACTGATAATAGTACGTGTGAATGACTGAACAAACAATTTGATGTAAGCTAAAATCTTATTTCTTTTCCTTTTACTGAACTTTGCTCACAATTCCCTACCAAAGTTCGATATGGGAGATTTTGAATACTATCGGGCTAATGATGTAAAATCTTAAACACTAATAAAACTATAAAAGCGAAATACTTTAGGCATAATATAGCCGGAAAGGAAAATTATACAAAAAAGCATCAAGCATTATCTGGACAAAATAATTTATTTCAAAACTTTATCAGGTAGAGATTTCGCTACTACAATCTTCGATTTCACAAGGTGAGTAATATAATGGAACCCTATACATACAAGAAATTAAAAAAAAAAAAAAAAAGTTAAAACATACAAAAAAATTGAAGATGAAGTCGTCTAGAAACTACAAATATTCATACCTTAGGTTTCAATGGTCCAATTTTAGTACTATTTCTTAGGTATTTTCGAAGGAGTTAAAGATGAAATCTACCAACATCTACAAATCGAAAAGTGCTTTTTTGTAAAAGAATCAAGATCTCCATAGATGAAAGAAATTTGAAAGGTACTTTTTTTTTTTTTAAATTCCCTATTTTTATTAATTTGCCCTCACTTGTGGTGAAAGAATATCGTGGTTACATGTGAAAAAATTGAAAGCAGTAAATGAGGAAGACTACTTCCCTTACAATAATTGTAAATGCTAAAGAAAATGTATTATGCAGTAAAAGAGGAATTACTACTTCCCTTACAATAAGATTTGATGCAATTAAAGACAAAAACTTAAAACTAAAATTTAAAATAAAATTACAATTCATATTCTAAAGTTGGGCAATTCATGTCAATCAATTTGCACAAGTGCCCGAATATGACGTGGTAGGTCAGCAAGTTCATACATTTGATATCGTCGGTGATACCAACCTGCTGCAGCAAGAGCATTTGTAACCTGGTTTCCCTCTCTGTAGATGTGGGTAACTCTGTCTCTATTAAATGAGATGATGTCTACAATCATTCTAAGTATGCCTTGTATAGCCCATGGTCCTCCATCTTTGGTGATGCAATGAATTGCTACACTCGAATCTGCCTCAACCCAAATGTCTAGAAATCCAAGACAGTATCCCATTAAGAATAGCCCTAAGCCCTACTTCCAATATGTTGCACCGTCCATATGATGTTGAGAATGCCTTTATGCATTTTCCTGTGTGGTTCCTGACGATGCCTCCCCCACTCGCAAAGTCATCCTTGACACATCCATCAGCATTGATCTTTACAGTTTCAACTAATGGAGTGCGCCACCAAACTATAATGGGGAGAGGAGATGAAGGGAGGGTCATAGTAATCCCAAAAAGTGGGGCAAGCTGCATGTCATTACACCAGTGTAGTGGTCGAATTAATCTTCTAGTGTGAAGGAATGAGATCATACAATGCACCTTCCAAATGATTCGTCTTGATCTCATACGGATACCCCTATGCTTTGTGTCATTTCTCTCAATCCATAGAAACCTAAAAATAAGTAGATGGATAACGATGCAAATATGCCCATTCCAAGCAAGCCGTCCAGAGTACACCATCACAACAATCTTTGTCTGATACTCTTGCCTGCATTCATAGTAATCTGAAATAAGCCCCCAAAATGCTGCCAAACCTGATTTGATATATTGCTATCAGTAAACATATGGGTGATGTTATCAATTCCAGAACAACACTAACACCGAAAAGCCAACTGACTGCCAACCCTCCTCTGAATAATAGTATCCCTAGGAATCAAATCCTGCTATAATTTCCAACAGAAGAATGAGATTTTGGTAGGTATGATAGGGTTCTAGAGGAGATGATATAAATCCTGCGTTGGTTTGATAGAACAGATCAACTGCCATGCTAACTAAGTAGCAAATCTTCCATCTGATGTAGCCCTCCAAAAAATTTGATCTAGGACGTCGACACATAGTGGCATGTCAGCAATCTGTTCAACCCTAATTAGTGGAAGAGCCTGTATTAATCGTCTAAAGTTCCATCCAGTCTCCTCAAAAAAATCTTGCACTTTCTTAGAGGTGTGTTGCCTAATTAGGAGGATAGGCACCAAAGAAGTATCTTCCATCTAACAATCATGCCAAAAGAAAATCTGACCAGCCCCAAGTTGCCATGCAATATGTGGTTTTGCACGTTGTCCAAATCTCTTCATTCTTTTCCATATATGAGGGGCTGAATTAGGGATAGCTGCAAGTGATGAGTATGTCCTTCTACAGTATTTGCCTAATAAAAACTGAGCCCAAAGATATTTTTGGGATCTAAATAACTGCCATAACTTCATGAAAAATGTGTCCACCATATCCTATAGTCTTCTGAAGCTTAATCTACCCTCATCAGTAGGATAGCATTTTTCCTTCCACTTCCGCCAATGTAATCTCCGTGCATGATCCTTAGAGTCCCATAGGAATCTCGCCAATATACTTTCCACCTTTTTCAGTACAACCTTGGAAAGTCGCAGAATCTGGAAAAGATATACTAGTAAGGAGAAGAGAGCTGACCTCAGTAAAGTGATCCTACCATCAGGGAAAAGAAGTCTTGAAGCCCATCCAGAAATTCTATTCCTGATCTTCATAATAAGGTCATTAAACAGAATACTCCTCTTAGCCCCCTTACTATGTAAACGACTGTTGTTGATGAGAAAATCCAGTCAAAATCACAAGCCTCCGAATCAAAATATCCGATGCTCGCTTGGGCAGTATAAGACCACTTCTCTCTTTATTCACCAATTGGCCAGAGACCCGTTCATAGTGTTCCAAACATTCAATGACCCTTCTGATAGACTTCTTCTGACCATTAGCAAATATAATTACATCGTCAGCAAAGGCAAGATGAGAGATAAGATTAATGCCTTTATGCCGATATTCCATCCTAGGGTATACATGAAACTTTTGAGTAAGCAATCGAGATAAGTAATCTGCAGCAATAACAAATAAGAAGGGGGATATAAGAAAGGGGAGATAGGGTCTCCCTGTCTAAGTCCACTGAGGATGGGAAGAAACCATAACGCCTCCCATTCAGAAGTACTGAAAATCGACACTTCAAAATATACCTTCAGATCCTATCAATCCATAACTGGTCAAATCCAAACGCCTCTAAAATAGAATAAATGAATCCCCAGTCCATATGATCATATGTTTTAGTCATATCAAACTTTAGCATAGTATTTCCTCCTCGGACTTTATTATCCAACGTGTGTAGAAGCTCCTGAATCAAAAATATATTGTCCCTAATAAGATGACCGGGGATAAAACCACTTTGCTGCAGAGAAATAATACGAGGTAGTAATGAGCTTAATCTGGTGTTAAATAGCTTCGTGATAAGCTTGTTGAACACTATGCATAGGCTAATAGGTCGGTAATTCATCCGTCCAGAAGCATTATCCTTCTTCGGGAACGAAACAATAGACGTAGTAGCAAAATCCCGCGGTAAATGGCCACCCTCAAAGAAATCCATGATTGCACTGTACACATCATCCTGTATAATATCCCAACATTGCTGGCAGAATAAGGCTGAAAATCCATCTGGGCCGCAATACTATCAGCATCAATGCTAAAAATCGTCTCCCGTACCTTATCAATTAAAGGGAGACGGTTCAGTGTCATATTATTTGCTTCGGTTAGTATCCTAGGTATGATGTTAGGACAGATGGACTTCAACGACTATGAATGAGCAGATAATAAATCTTGGAAAAATTGAATCTCTGAGTTTTGTATGTCTGTTGGAGTAGAAAGATCTTCTCCTGATGAGTCGTGATAGTTCTAATTCGAGATCTAATTCGTCGTCCCTGTACCATCGCATGAAAATATCAGGTGTTGTGGTCCCCCTCACACACCCATCGCGATCTGGCCCTCTGTTTCCAAAAACCCTCATCAATATCTAAAGTCCGGTTTAAATCAGCCTGTGCATGATGAAGTAAATCACAATGCTTCGGTGTAGGGTCCCTATCAAATTCAATCTCTGCCTAATCGACCCTCATCTCAACGTCCTCACCCACTGAAATACATCACCGAATACTCGTTGATTCCATCACCGAAGCCCCTGTTTCAGCTTGAAGAACTTTTCCTAAAGAGCAGTCGTCCATGTCAAGTGAGTAGGGAGTGACCACTTCTGAGATACGAAGTCTAAGAAACCATGATGCTTAGTCCATACATTTAGGAACCGAAAAGGTCTAGGTGCTAAATCTTCATCAGAAATCCAATGTAAAAGTAGCGGTGAATGATCAGATGAGGTACAATGGAGATGCGCTACAGTAAGCTGTTTGCAAAAATCTACAGCTATTGAGTTTCTTAAGACTCTATCCAATCTTTTACTAACTCTACCATTTGTCCAAGTGAATTTAGACCCAGTAAAACCAGCATCCTCTAAACCACAGTCCATCATCATATTAGAGAAGTCACTAGAGCCACTATATCGCCTACTATGACCAGTGTGCTCAACCTCATGTGCAATGATATTAAAGTCTCCCTCAACTAGCCAAGAATCATCTATGGAGAGCGAAATGTGGTGAAGACCCACCCACAAGTCTCTCCTAACTGAGGCCTCACAAGCTGCATACACTGGTGTTAATTCCAAAGAAGTTGAAGATGAAATCCTCCAAAATGTACAAATTAAAAAAATGTTTTTTTTTTGTTTTTGGTAAAAGAAACAAGGTCATCATAGATGAAAGAGATCTGAAACATATGATCTTTAGATTACGAGCGTTGAATTTGAGTACTACCTTTTGAGGCATTTCCATTTCACAAAAAGAACAAATTGAAGAATTGAAGAATTAGAAAGAAATCTACATCTACACGAGAAGATGATAAGAATTTTGACAAGAGATTTTTTGATCTACGAATGCACAAGGCAAATAAAAAACTGCTCTAAAACATCCGTCGTACAATAAAGTAATCAAAGGACAATTGTTTAACAGACCACATTTATTACATGACCATTAAACCATTACTTTAACAATAATTTTCCTAAAATAGCCTTCACTTAATAACTTCACATGATTTTCCATGAATGATGATGTTAAGGGTAAAATGGGAATTAAAAATATTTACATGACATTATCCCACACAAGTCAAACTTTGAGACAAATATCATCTGCCCACTTACCATGATCGAGCAGCTACAGTGCACATCTAGATACATGACTTCACACGTGGAAAAGGAAACAAGATGAATCCAAATTGAGTTCCTACAAACAAACAGCTACAGTGCTCATCTAGTTGCATTCCTTAACACTTGGAATGAAAGACTCTATTCAAACTAGTTAAGTGTGAAATGAAAGGAGGAAAAAAAGAAAGAAGATAGAGATGATGATGATGATGATGATGATGATGATGATAATAGAAATAATGAAAGGGAGAGTCAACAATTGTGGATAGTGAAAAGACCATATTATCATTTTTGTTGTAAAGCTTCATGAATGAATGGTGAAGGATGGATGGGAATAAAAAAAGCTTCATGAATGAATAGTAAATGGAGGATTGTCTCTTAATATAGTAGGGATAATATAAAAATAATAAATAAAAATATTCTACACACACAAGCATTGGCTCGTACAATGCTTGGACTTGAGTGTTTTCAAGGAAATGTTAGTATTTTGAATGTGTCTGTAACGCCCCGAGATCTTTTTCATCTTCAATAATTTATTCTTTTATAAAAATAGGCTCCAGGTGTTATCAACATCTTCTTTGTCTAATTTAAGTGGAAATATCACTTTCATTAAGTGTTGAAATGCATAAAAATAGCTATTAAACAATGTGTACAAAATTCAATACAAAGATGTTCTTCAAATATGAGTTTGACAATTATCTTTTCTAGAAAATTTATTTGACAACCCCATAAACATCATTCGGTCAATCTTCCACGCGTCCCACGACCCGTTCTAATATGAAATTTTAGTAAGAGTGATTATTTTGAAAACACTCGATAAAAATATGTACACATTTTTATTCAAATGATATAAATATAAAACTGACATAACATACCGACATTTCTTAATTTAGAGCTCAAGGAATTTCTTAAGAATTCCCATATCCCGTAGGATTTAACATCTTTGACCAAACGATCCATTCCCTATGATTTAACATTTTTGACCTAGCAGTCCATCCCGAAGGATTTAACATAGAGTTCGACCTGAAGCCGTCATGGCATTTTATACCAAAAATTATACAAACATCACGGAATAAGAATTTATCACTTTACACAATGTATTCTTACCTCAATTGACACCCAAAATTCTGAAAAAAAGGTTTGAAATGATAATGTGAAAGTGAATAGTGAGTGTGTGTTAAAATAAAAATGAAGTTATGAAATTTTTAACACAAAACACTCTCACCTTACAACCTATATATAATTACTTGCATTTAACCTTCAAAGAAGTCAAAAGGTTGGTGACATAATTCAAAATCAATTAGGTTACTTATGACTTAATTAGGTTAATTATTTTGGTAATTATGTTAAATATCTTTTCAAATTCCTACGTGAAAGTTCTTCTCTTTTTTCTTTGTTTTTATTATTATTTATCTTAATAAAATATTAAAGGTTAACACATTTCATTTTATTAGAATAACTTGGACATGACTAACTTAAAATTACTTTTTTCTTGAGCCCAATATGAGCTTCAAAATGAGTATAATATTTGATATATTTCATCAATTTCTAAAATACTTAAAATATTCGACTCAAATAACTTACGATGAATTTTAAAAACTCATAAGCAAGGTAAATCTTTTATGCGAATAAGTGGGTTGAGCTTATCTTTTAACCTTTGGACTTTTTTGTGTGACGACAAATCTAAACATGAATTATTTCATTTGCTAAGTTACCCATAATAAGTTTAGGCCCATATGAAAGATAGTAAAAAAGTTCGGGGCGTTACAGTGTCGGATTCTCGTAGGCAATATTTTCATTTTAGTGTGTGCTATTACTACAATGGGATAGGCTTGTTTGTAGTTAACTTGAATAGAATGTCAAAGATAAGTGCACAATGTTTGAAAATTAAAAGCATAGAGAGTGGTATTCGTAAAGAAGCTAATGTGTGCTAATGCAGTAATATAGATTTACAATAAAAATAAAGTTCTATTTTTGTTCTCAAGGAATACTCTTCATCTTGTATATGTAAGGACAATATCATAAGGAAAATCTTCATCAAGGAAGCATGTCTTTATAAACCTCTTATGTGAAAGGTACTGGATGTTTCTGAAAAATAAAATCTCATATGAATCTCAGCCTCCTAGACATGTAAAAAGGTACGTGGGTTTATGGAAAATATATATTCCTTTCAGTCGTCCAAGTAGTGGACATTTTGTCAAATTCCAAAAACGCATCATCTAAATTCATCTGCGCGAGTACAACTTGTATCTTCACTTGCCACGACGAAATCTAAAAGCAAAATTTCATACTTCATGGCTATTATCAATAAAAAAAAAATTGGAACAAATCACAACCAATAGCTCTGATACCACTTGCTCGAAAATAAAACTGATCAAGGTAATGTATACAATACGATATGAAATATATGATCGCAAACGAACAACAAGATGAAATGTAAAGAATTAATTAGTAAAGAAACAAAGTATTTTATTCAATTAACTAATATGGAAAAAACAAATATAATAAATATGACTACATAATTATTCTATGTTTCAGAATACAAAACTTGAAAAAAGATTCTAGTATATATAGCAGTGCATTCCTAACCCGGGAAATACTACAAAGATGAAAACAAGATAAAAAATTAAGTGGAATAAAGGAAAAATTATTTTTTAAATAAAAACGGGCAGAATAAAGTAAATAATTTTTTCTAATAAAAGTGCGTGGAATAAGAGAAACAATATTTTCCCCAAAAAACTAATCAAATTTGGGTCAAAACCCAACAATGAGAGAGAGAGAAAGCAAAAGCTAGAGGAATGATGATAAATGAATGTCGAATGAATGCTTTTGCGTATGTCTTCAAATATTTTACACATATAATATATATTATTGTGGCGAGAGAGTAGCGAAAGAGTAAAATTAAAAACAAAAGTGAAAAGTAGTGAACTGTTGAAATCAGTTTGGAACAAGTGTGAAATGGAGTTTAAAGAATGAATAAGGAATCAGTTGTCCTCTTTTCTTTAGTGTAGGGATTGATAAGTGCATAGACATAGATTTCTTTCTTTCATTTTAATTTTATTTTTGCTATTTTTTTACTTTAGAGCCAGTTTGATGACCATTCTTTTGCAAAAAAATACATTTTGAAATAATGATTTGATGGAGACTGTGTGGTTAAAAATAAGAAAAAAAGTTTTAAGTTTGTATGTAATATTATTTTATAGAAGAATGTGTTGTTAAAAAGAAGAGAGGAAAAAATATATTTTGAAAAAAATGGGAATAAAAAAAAGCTTTATTCTCATTTTTTTTTAAATTTTAAATCCTTTTTATTTTTTCTTTAATTTAATTTTTGTTCATTTTTATAGTTTCCCCTTTTCCCTTTAATTTTATTTTTTGATTTATTTTTAATTTACTTTAATTTCCCTTTTTGTTGAATTTTGAATCTTTTTTTTAATTTTTTTTTAATTTCCTTTTCTCTAAGTTTCATTTTTGTTCTTTATATATAATCTTTCTTCCTTTAATTTTATTTTTAATACACACACACACACGATGAAATGAATTTATTTTTTGCGTTAGTGTACAATTTGGTTGGTTGAATTTTTAGATATTATGTTTTATTCTATAATCAATTGTAAAAGATTATAACATTTGAAATTATTGCAAGATGGAGTATGATCTAGATACTAGACGGAGGGGTAAAAAGAGTGCTATTGATGTGACGAAACAGGACGGTACCTTTTTTCTCCCTTCGCGATCGAGGCGAAGAGGATGATGTTCGACTCAGCGAAGAATAATGCGTTTAAAATCTAATTCAATAGTCTCGGACCTGGGTAAGTATTTTGAGATTTTACCATCTATGTGCTTTCTAAATTTTTTTTTTTTTTTTTTTTTTTTTTTTAGAATTAGCTACGAGATAGGGGAGACTATGATATCGGATACTAGAAAATGGTTTAAGGATGTGATGAAAAGTGGCTCGTCGATGATGTAAGTGTTTTTTTGTTGTTTTTTATGTTGTTCACATAATTGGTCGTGATTTTAATTTATTTTGTTCTCTCCTTTTTTCTGTTGTAATATTTTGATTTGGCTATGAAATTTCTACTTGATTGAGCTGAAAGACACCCGAAATCATTTGACATTCTTGATCAAGTTATCTTGAGCTGCAGATTAAAGAATGTCATTGACATTCAGCATACCACGCTCCAATGTGAGCCAAACGGGTACGTGTCCTCAGTACATTTTCAAGTATCTGATAGGGGTTGAGTCGAGATTGGGAAGGATATGGACGGATTGTAATTATCTGTATGTTCCAGTGATTGTGAACACATACTGCTTTGTAGTTGAGATCATATTTATTGATTCGATGATGTACGTATACAACTCCAATCATGGTTGTCTCATACAAGGCCAATCACAGCATATATTGGCGTTGACGGCGATCATCGTTCCCATGATGACTAGAGCAACAATCATTGCAGTACTTGATAGACTAGTTGTTGTGAGGAAGGAAGAAGACGACATCAAAACAAAGAGTATCGTAAGTTAGTTTTTGGTTATATATTGTTGAACTAATATACTATTATTTACGTATAAGGGTGATTGTGGAATGTTCACAATCAAATACATAAAATTCTTGAGCATCGAACATAATGAATAGTTGATCAACAGAACTTACATGGATAACTAGAGGATTAAGTTAACATTCAATTTGTATGAATACAATTACAATCCGTAAACATTTTATATTATTCTAAAAAAAATATAAATATTATTTATTTAATTGAGACTCGTGTTTTAATATAATTGTATATTTAATTGTGAATATATTTAACTGTATATTTAATTGCTAGAGTTACAGAAATGCACAAAAAAATTGATGAAAAGGAAAGAAGTTAAAAAGATGATCTAAGATTCTATGGACTCAACTGGTGAAAAGAAAGAAGCAAAATTGGGGACCTAATTACAACTTTCTACTAGTTTATTCGGATCATAAAACGATGATCAAAGATTATATGGATGCAATTTGAAGATAAATGATTGACCGGAAAAAATCCTAGATGGCGCTCGAATTATGGGCTTTTGAAAAAAAAAAAAAAAGAAGAAGATGGCCCAGACTTCTAGGCCGTCTGTTAATAAGCACCCAGAAGTTCGAGACCCTTTTTTTGAAGGGTAAATATATTTAATTGTATAAGTAATTATAATTATGTTTAATGACAAAATTACTAACGAAACAAACAAAGTAATACAAATACAAAAAGTACATATAATTCAAATATAAACTACATATTCGTTGAATTGTTATGTAGAGGAATTTAACTTGTACAAAACTAGCGAGTGCCTTGTTGCGCCGCCACATTTGCCACACTTACGCAATCAGGAAAACCCTTCAGTAGATGGTATTCTTGAAGTATGTCTATGTTTAGAGTATGTGGTCCGACATTAGATGGCAACAAAATATTAAGTAGGAGAATGTGGATGAGAACTTTCCATTCCGCTAGATGAAGTAAGTTTCAGGATACATTGCTCTCTAAAAACAATGGTATAACAAAGAATGCATAAAGTGTGTGGTAAAAAGTCTATATACATAGCCACTATGACTACATGCGCACATGAAAAACTCTCTAACTGAAATTATCGACACGTGCAGGTATTATCATTTAAGTTCACAATGTATCTAATATTGCGTCCACATCTTACAAAGAAGCGAAACTAATCCAGTGATTCCAAAGAAGCGAAACTAATCCAGTGATTCCACACATACCTTTATCGCTATTTCTAAAGTCTTGAAGAGTTTATTTCTAAGTCAGGGTTAACACACTTGCAACTCTGTGATTTCGCATGTCTATTATGAAATTATTACTGAAGCTTGTTATAATTGTGCTCAATTATTGTGAGAATTGATAACTTTTAATCCTTTTTTAGTAATATATTAAATGACTCTGCATTGTTTGATGTCATCATATTGTATCGACATCCTGAAAAATGTGACCGTGCCCAATGGTCAATCCCCAGCTTCACTGTTAAATACTCTCATGCATCATGTGATTTATTGTCTATTAAGACCATAAACTTATTAAACTCTTTGAATCTACAAGCCTCTTTAGCTCTCCTAAATAATGCAATGATACCACTGTTCAATACTTAATCTTTAGGTTGCATTATATATAGTATATGCAATAATCATGGTGTACCTTAAAGAAAATTTCAGTAACACCACTTATTATAGCGTTTCTCCTAGTCAGTTACAAAGGCAAAGTTCTTGATGTCCCCAATTTCCTCCTATAGCTTTGTGAAAAATCAATGCATTACTAGATCATTCTCCTCATTAACAATATCGAATACAATAAGGTAAATTTGGAAGTTAGCATCTTGACATGTAGTAATAATCAACTTGCCTTCATATCTAATTTTCAAATTTATAACATCGAGAGAATTAGGGGTTGTATCAAATTACGAAAATTTTAAATATATTGTCCAAGAGCCATAAAAAAAATAATTGAAGCGATTTTTGATATTTGTCTCAATAAAGAATGTCGAGTCATCATTAGTTCTCTCCATATTATGGCAATACCTAGCCAATTTAGTATAACTCTTGTTTAAACCTATTAAATCCTCCAACATCCAGTTTTAGCCTTCCAGGTCTTCTCATAGCTTATAACTACCTTTATTCTCGACGGATGTCTTTAATGTTGTTTGTAGGTCAGTATATCATTCGTGGATCTTAAAACTTGTACATTATCTATCAACCAATGAACAATGACCAGGCTTGTCCGTGATCATTTTAACAAATACCCACTTGACATGTACATTCCTATACATAATTACAAGCTACAAAGTACTCATTCGTGTCTATCTTCATCTCTCACTAATACTAACCACAACTATCTTCTACACAAATCATTGTATAGATAGACTTGTTTGATTTCTTTACATCAAGCTCAAAGTTGCGTTTCACTATGTACACAACTTCCTACAAATCTCTCTTCATGTCAAAATAGTTGCTCGATATGTAAATCTTTATCATTGAAAGCCACACGCAAACAATTAGAAGACTGCAAACTCGGCCTAGTCTTTGAGTTTCATAGGACTAAATAATCAATCAGATCCTGATTTGTAAATAAAATTTCTCCTCATTGACTTGAACTACTCTAGATTTTTTGCATAACAATGAGATCACAGTGTGTAACAATTGATTTATTATCCACTGTATCCAAAAAAATCATTCACATTATGATCGTCTCCATCGGAATTTTCGTGTTCACTCTTGGTGATATTCTTCCTCACAAAGTAACGCAAATAGGAGACATGTAATTTTGTTGAGTTTAATTAGCAAATTTATTTGTAATTCAAAAGTAACATTTACAGGTAACCAATTCCAAATTGTATTGAGATGAATCAATGTTGGGGAGGATTTGTGTTTCAAAATACCTATCTGCATGTGATGTAACTGATCTTACCAAAATTTCAAAAACACCATGTTCATCACTAGTTCATTTCATGCCCATCGATTATTTTAATTCATTTGAAATTCACCAAAGTAATAAATTGAGACAAATGCTGATTCCTTATTTGTATTACAAGTCAAAATTTTAAACAAAAGTTAGATTAAACATAACGGAATAATAATGGTGTCAAAAAGGATTAAAAAAAAGTCTAGTCCGTTTGTTAATGGACGGTCCAGCTCCATCCTCTCCAGATGTTCGTCTAGGCCGTCTTTAACCAGATGGCCCAGAATCTATCTGGATTTTAAATATATTACAAGCAGAATCATGCTATAGTGACATAATCATTAACATAATGGTTGACTTAATATCACATCGCACTTCATTATTGGACTATTTAAAACACAGTAAGATTTTCATCCAAATACATCTTGGTAACTAATATTATGTCACTCCATCCATCATCTGTTAAAGTGGTATAGCCCTTACAAGTATATCAATGATATGAATTTTTTTACAATTTCTAAATAAAATGGAAATTTTAGAAATCTTCTTTAATAATAAAAGTTTGGGAGGGAAAATGTTATGTAGTTAACTAAGGATAAATTCTCACCCATCAATAAAATTGGTCGATAAAATTTAACAGATGGGTCCTATTTGATAGGGAGTAAAATCAAACTTGCAGTAGATTTTTAAAAAAATAAAAATAAAAATTGATGAAATGTTTGGTTTAAAAGTTGTGAATCTCATGAAACATGTGAATAACACTAGACTCCAATCCTTCTATTACATAAAAGGCAGCAACTCTATTGTTTCTTTTCTTTTTTCTTTTTTCTTTTTTCTTTTTTTTTTGCCCACCCCTTTTCAAAAAGACACAAAAATGTAGTTTGGACAAAATCACTCCTTACGATGCAAGGGGTTGTTTGGTAGCAGAAGATCATATTTTCATGTCTTTGTAACCGTTGGTAGAATGCATTTGTGATCGCACATGTATATATATTCGGCCTGACGATTTCTTATCATATTCTATTTAACCACTTTATGCAAACCCATTGAAGCATGGACTTTAACCTAAATATTGACTCTATAAATAAATAAATTTGTCCAACAACTAAAGGAGGCTTGTGGGAATTCATTATATACAAATTATTCAAGCCAAGGAGGCTCTTTAGAATAAAAAATTCATATTTCTTGTTAGAAAAGAACTAAAGAAGAAAGCTTTCTTTAACATACCCATATAGCTATTCAAATCTTTGCAGAAGCTTGTTACAAAATACATCCAAACCTATTCTCATACATAGCTTTCTAGGATTGAAGAAGAAGAATAATCAAAGGAGAAGAAATCAAGAAGCCATTGAAGATATTTTAGATCGAAGACTATTTTCCATCTTTTTTCAATTATTCAATTCCGGGAGATGTTGAATAAATTATTCTATGTTCTTGTGATTAATTTGATATTGGGCTAATTGCATAAATGTTAGGATATTATTGAACCCTACTTTTGAAATTTTGATATTTAGTTCCAAATTTTTAACATTAAAGCATGTGTTTGGTCTTGAATGACTGTTATGAACTTCATGCTTTTCAATTAATTAGCTACTGGAAATTTTGCACGTATTAACCTTTGTTTGCTATGTTTCATTTATTGTTGTTGTGCTCCTCAACTTTGAAGCAACGTCTAAAATCGTGATTCATATGTAATATTTGGAACTATATCATGTAGCACTGAGGGAATAGGTTGATCAATTGTGTAAATTTAATTTGTTTGACATAGGTCTTTACTGTTGATGTAAATTCTTTCTATTTGTATATGAAGATTGGCATGTCGTTAATGGAAAATGTTCTTGTACTTTCGACTACAAGTCATGTGTCAAGTTGTGAGAGTTCCTATGAAATAGGACTTCATAAGTAGAATTGATAAGTGCGTTTTCATACACTTATATAACTCACAAACATGACCAAAATACGAACAAAATGTGACCTAAATTCGCTTAATTCTTGAATTGTAGGGTTTTCTAATGGATTTGATGGAATTCACGAGAAAAGAAGCAAAAATGACCAAAACGAATCAAAGTGATAGTTCCGGGACCAAAGTGCAAATATCTAAAAGATGAGCCAAAGGAGCAATCGAAAAATTGATAGTGCCAAGTACCAATTGGAGGTCAATATGAGATTATGGAACAAAAGAGTCGAAAAAAAGAAGTCAAGGAACAAGAAGATTGAGTCGATGACTAAAACGGCACAAAACGAAGGTTTCAATGCCATGCGACCGCATGGTGTTATAACCATGCAGCTGCACAATCCCCATCCGAGACTTAAAGCCAAGAAATAGATTCAACCATGCGGCCGCATGGTGTAAATTTCTTACGCGATTTTGCAGTTTCCGTTTTGCGTTATAATTCTTTTGGAACTCAATAGGGATGCGATATAAAATCCTAGAGCCGTCATATTTCGGGGGAGAACACATTGGGAGACAAGAAACCACATCTTGGAGTGGATTTTAAGCGGAATTAACATAGGATTACACGAAGATCAAGAAAATTTATCAAGAATTCATAACCCGGTGATACTTTTTCTTCAATTTATGATGTATTTTGATATTTTTTCCATGTTAGGCTAGATTTAGATGTACTAGGAGATCGATGTACCATGTGATGAGATCTTTAGATTTCTAGTTTTACAATTTGACATTAAAATACGTTTTGATTGATTGAATGATTTATATGCAATTTTTGTTTTCCGTAATTAAGGATCGTAATTGTGTGAGTTTGGGTGACTTGTTCTTGTATTCGAGAGAAGTAAAATGGGTTCAACAATATATAAATCATCGTAGGATCCGATAGGGGATAGAAATATACCGCCATGCCCAATGTGAATCTATAAGTGCTAACAAAACCACATGCATTTTTACATATGCATTTGTCATAGAGATATATAGGCCGGTGGTATGTAAAAATAGGTTCAATACATCTCGAGAGAAAGTATTTGATAGATTTAGGAGCATTGATTCGTCAACAACTCAATCGTGTTGTCACATTATAAAATTAGGGTTTAAGATGATCGTTGCATGGGAAGTTATGATCCTAGTACACTTAATTTACATTGAATATTGCAAATTTGCATTCTCAACAGTTGTTTTACATTCTAGGTTGTTAAAAATTGTGTCTTGCATATTAATCTCATTCCAATCGTAAAAATTGCATAAATTAGGGTTTGCATTCCAAATTAGTATTTTATCTCTAAAATTAGAATTTATTTAGGTAAGCATTCACATTAAGTAATTTCGTTTTGGTTAAGGCTACGATGGGTAAAATTAAACTACTCAATCTCTGTCGGACGATACTCAAACTCTAAAAATTCACTTTATTACTTGTTAACGAACTGTGCACCTGCGGTGATTTTAATTGAAAGAAATATTTCGTGAACAAGAATTGATTGATTTGTGATGTCTCCCATCCTCTTATGTGCTTTCTCAATCAATTTTGTGGTGCTCTGAAATTTTATTGAGAGAGAGGAATTTTGCTATACCAATGGTGATGTTAAGGTAAGGGCTAACAATGTGCCTAGAGAATTTTACACATTGTTTAGGTCCGAATCTCAAGAATAAATTCTTTTCGGAAAACTGATTAGAATCTAGAATTGTAATTTTACATTCACATCCTTTGATTTTTGTAGTGATAAATCTCTCATAAATAACTCCATAGGTATTTGTACATTTTGTTTGTCTCGAATTAAGACTCAACCGGCACCAAGAAAACAAAATACTCAACAAGAAAGAAAGAACATAAGAGATTTTCAGGTATAAGCACCAGAAGTACAGTGAGCGCTTGTAACGTTTAATCTCCCGTTGAACATTTGTTAGTATTATGCTCAAATTCACTAGTACAGACGTGCAGTGTCAAACGCAAGGCAAAAAGTTTTGATTATAGAAGAACACAAATACTTCACTTCTCTATCTCTTAAAAAACTCTCTCAACCTTATCAAAGGATTACAAAACCACTGAAAAAGAGAAGCATACTGCCATTAATTCATGGGACATCTAATTCACGCAGAAATTACGGAGAATTATGAAGATGATGAACAATTGTAGAGAAAAAAATGAGGACGAAGGATGAGAGAAAAGCTATTAGCGTTCAAAATTAAACCCTAATGAAACAACACATCTATTTTATATAAAACAAAGGCAAACCCTTCTTCCGTACCAAACTGTCCAGGTGTCAGCCATCCAGAATAAGCTCCCATTAGTAAGTAAAGCTTCTTTATGAAACATGTTTAAGCCAGATTTTGGAACATTCAAATTGGATCAGCAATTGAGCCGGTCATCAATTCAGAATAACAAAATTTTGGGCCATCATTAATTTGGGCTTACAATTTCAGCAACACAATTACTTCACAATCTCCATCTTTGCAGCAAGTTGAGGCCATACCAAAGTGGATCTAAGACTAAACCAGCAGAACTTCATTTGCTCTACTTACCTATTCACAAAGAGAGAAATGAAAAATTAATATACTTCAAGATTCAACAATCTTTAAGAATGTAACACCCCAAATTTTCATAACCCGGAGCGTTACCAAATACTCATTTTTTTTGTTTACTTTACATGCGAAAAGATTAAAATAAATTTTTTTAATAAATAATAACTGCAGCATTCATAAATTTAAAATACAGATAGCGATTGTATCTAGAAAATAACAATAAACATGTCTTAAAATAAATTAATAAATAATTATGAAGGCAAAAAAGTTTAATGAAAAATTTATTCTCTGTTCCTAGGATCCTCTTGGTAGCCCGCATCACCACTCTTCCACAAATTCAATCAACCCGCAATGACCTATAAGATTTAATATAAGAGTGAGTATTTAAAAATACCCAGTAAGATACGTGCAGTTTCCATATACAAATATATAACAATAAAAATTATACTTCATACTACTTTGATCTTATGGAGTATATCGGTGACCAAGCAACACACCCATCTTAGGTCCTCTTATAATCCCGTAGAATTTCATATCTCTTAAAAAAACGAATGTTTACTGATAATCCATGCATAGTTAATTGAATATAAAAGTATAAGGAAACAAAACACTTGCATATAAAATATTTTACCTCGTTATTGAAATATATAAAAAATAGCATTTGAATGCAATAGTTAAAGATTATTGATTGAATATGATCATTGACGCAAGAAACTTTCTGATTTCAATCTCTCTCTCTCTATCAATCGTATGTGTGATAAGAACTGGTATGTGTAAAACTTTTCATTATTGCTATATATATATATATATATATATATAGGTGTAGGCTAGTGTAGATAAGCCAAAAATTTGATTTGATAAAGCCAAATCTTACAACCAATGCCTATTCAAAATGTACTTTATAACAATTTTATTCAACTACAAAGAGTCTACTATCTCTATCCAACTGTATATATGTGTATGGTGTATAACTTATCCCACTTTTGTAGCATTCCTAGAAGGTGAAAAGACTTCTCAAATTTATGAATTTTCTCAACGCTAAAACCGAGGCACACATGATCATTGATTCTTACACGTATTTTTCTTTTTCTTTTTTCTTTTCTTTAGAAAGAGAAAAAATGAATTGAATTATATTATAACTTATATAAGATTCTATTTTTCCTCTTTTCTTTCAATTGTGTCAAACTTAATGTGCTCTTATCCTAAATGACTTTTTCTCGAGCCAAAGACTTCTAATTAATTACAACCTACAAAATGAGTCCAATATCGATATACTAAATTTCTATCTATCAAAATCTAATTATTTGGCAATAAGTAAATAAATATAAAAGTAAAGTTAAACTATTCCATTTTAGTACCTAAATTTTTGAAATATAAAAAATATATGAAATAAAATAATTTAAATTAATTTTTTTTGGGGCTCTACAAAGAATATTTGAACTTTCAATGTTATTACCTTTGTACTTGTATTAGTTGGATTTACCCTATTAGGAATTTTAACCAATTTTATATTTCCTTTTTTAGTTACATCTTTTATGTTCAGTTCTATCATAAAAAATAGGATTTTTAGTTATGAAAGTAATACTTTGATCATTAGAACAAAGTTCCACCTTTCTACAAATCCTAATTCATTTAACATACCTTTCAACCAAAGCCCTTTTTTAACTACCTTAGTAGCAGCAATGTATCTCGCCTCGGTTTAAAATACTACAATTGATTTTTGAAGTTGTAATTTGCAATTAATGCATGATCCGTTTTTGACATATACATATCCAGATGTAAATTTTTTTTTTTTTTACTTGAATTCCTAGCAAAGTCAGAATCAACATAATCTTTCAAATTAAATTCTTTTTTATCTGATTGAAACATTAGTACTAAATACTATGTACCTTTCAAGTATTTAGTCATATGTTTCATGGCTTTTCAATGAAGCGCACCTGGATTGCTCATATATCTACTCAACACATTCACAGCATATGCAATATCAAGTATAAAGCACACCATAACATACATTATAGATCCAACAGCATTAGCATAATGTACATTTACCATTCATTTTAATTCATCTTTAGTTTTGGGTAATTTTCCACATACACAACCACCTACAGGAAGACTTATAGATTTAGAATCATGTAGTAGGAACTTTCTAATTGCTTTTCCACTAGAAGACTCGTGAGTTAAAAAAATCGATTTATTCTATCCTTTTTTTATTTTCATTCCTCATATCATTCTAGTAGGACCTAAATCTTTCATTTTAAATTTTGATTTTATCTTTTCTTTATTAGAATTAGTTTGTAACTAAATTATATCTCGCTAGAAGCATATCATCAAGATACAAAAGCAAATAGAAAAATCTGATTTTCCATCTCTTTTATAATAGAAACAGAAATCATACTCAGATGTCTTAAAATTAAGATCTTGTATAAAAGAATCATATCTTTTATATCATTATCTTGGACCTATTTTAAACCATATAAAGATTGTTCAAAAGACACATTAAGTACCCCCCCCCCCCACCAATTTCAAAACCTTTAAGTTGAGTCATATATATAGTTTCATCTAAAAACCATAGAGAAAAATAATTTTCACATCAAATTGTTCTAATTATAAATCAAATTGAGCACAAGAGCAAGCAATATTCTGATAGGAGTATATTTTCACGGGTGAAAATTTTTAGTGTAATCTATCCCTTTTCTCTTTGTAATGTATTTTGCTACAAGTCTAGCCTTATATCTTGATAAGAGTAGTTTCTTATTCGATGTTATAAATGATGGATATTTTGTTATTCTTTTAATGGATTAGTGCCCAATTCGTTATTTATTAGTTTTATTAGGAAAAACTCATGTTTGGACAAATAATTGGAAGAAAGAAATGAAAATGGCTTAATGAAACAAATTTAAAGTTCGAAGGCTAAATTGTAAATAATCAAAAGTTGTATTAGACCTTATGATGAAGATTCAGAGTGCTAAGGGTTAATTGGATGAGAAAAGAAGTCAAAGAGATAAAATATAGTCAAAGTATTATCACACATCAAGTTCTAGCAGAAATAGTTATGCTTCGAATTTTACCCTTTTTCGGATAGCAAATGTTCAAGTTGGAAAATTTCTATTTCTAAAAAAATTGTAGTCCTTCGAGTTATCTTTCCAACGCACAATTAATTACCTTAATCAGATATTGGGAGAGAAAGATATGATGTTGTTGGCAACTAACATATCTATGAGGTCGCATAGCACAGTTCTAGGGTGAAAATTTAGTTTCCTTATCTTATAAAAACTCTACTGGAAAACAATATTTTGGCATCCTATATATACTAAAACTCGACCAGAACATGGGGAGACCTTCCTAAACCTAAAAATTCATAGATTCAACATATTTTGGAGCGAACAATGAGGTTAGATCATCAGCATCAAGAGAATTATGCAAGATTCTTGTAGATTATCCATCCAAAATAAAAATGGGTTGCTAGAGATTTCAATTGTATTTAATGAATGTTTAGACCCTATTTTCATTTATTTCAATTCAAGACTTTAATTTACAAATTTCATATTAATGATTGATTTTACATACTCATTGCATTATTTATTGCTTGATCACCAATTACTTATTTAGTTGCTTATTGTAGTGTCGAAATACTCACAATGAGTCTAAAACACGATAAAATCAACATATATATTTAGAATTAGGAATAATCTCTTTCACACATGCAATCTTATTAATAATCTAAAGTAAATGTATGACTTTCATATGAATTCAAACTAGGAATATGATTAGTCATAGGTTGATGTATCTTGGAAAAGAGTATTTAACATATTAGCTTCATCGGTTGTCAAAATGTACAGATGGAATAGAATGATTATTGAGAATTGAAATAGATGGAAATAGGTGGAGACATGAATCCAATACAAGCGTTCATGTTCGATAAAAACAACAATTTGCTAACTTTATTAGTATAGATTAAAAGTAGTATAATCAACCATAAAATCACTCTTTTGTCGTCACTACTCATTCTAATTTAATACTAACTATTGAACTACATTTTGAACCTTATTCCTTGTGGAAACGATAAATTCAAAAATCATTATTTCTATTTCTTGTACAACAATCCCGTATGCTTATAGGTTTCAGCATAATACATCTCTTATTATCAATTTTTGTCTCACCCTCTTTAATTATAGATCCATCTACAATCAACAAGTTTATCCACTAAGATCTATCTGATTTTTATGCAATAAGTCTATTTCAATTTGCATTGCTGTAATCCACTTAGCAGATTCTTTACTAGATACTGCCTCTTCATATGAGATGGGGTTTTGTATCTAATGTATCAAACTCATGTTGTATAGACACATAGGCTGCATATTGAAATCTAGAAGGAAAAATTAATTTGTCTACTTTTCTATCTCAACCAAGGTAATAATTTTATAGGATCCAAAACTTGATCACCATCCAACTTTTGATTTTCAGTAATGATTTGAGGCTCTGTTTGAGATGGCTCCACATCCTATGAGTCTAATCATTAACATTTTTTTTTCATTAAAGTCAATTTCAGTGATGATAAATCTTTATTAGCTAATTCTTATCCAGTTTTATCACTAAGAAACGGAAAATTTCTTCATTAAAGATAACAAATCTGATTATTATTACTTTAAATCTTCTAATCTCTTTTATCCATAAAGTGTACCCTTTAACTCTTTTCTCATAACCAAGAAAAACACATTTTAAGGATTTGGGATCCAGTTTAGAATCAGTTTAATGTGCATAAGCTACACAACCAAAAAGTTTTAACATAGGAATAATCCACACTCATTATGATAGTACATATTCAACTATCTTATAGTCTAAAGAGATAGAGGAACATCTATTTATCAGATAACATATAGTTTTTACATCCTCTCCAAAATAATTTTGGTAGTTGAGCGAATGATGGTTTTGTTAATCCTCAACAATTCCATTTTGCTCCTATGCCTTAAAATACCGTGTTTGCTATGATACTAATCAAATTTAGTATTGTAAAATTTAAGTCCATTGTAAATCCTCATGAATTTTATCTTCTTACCAGTTTGATTTTCAATTAAGACTTTTTTTAAGTTAAAGATGGGTAGTACCTTCGAGATTTTATTAATATGCCATTATTTGTGGCGAAAGAATACTGTGGTTACACGTGGAAATAATGAAAGCAGTAAAAAAGGAAGTACTACTTCCTTTACTAAAAACAACTGTAAAGCAATAAAAGAGGAAGAACTACTTCCCTTACATTAAGAAATAATGCAATTAAATTTAAAAATAAGAATAAAATAAAAATAAAAATCAAACTAAAATTCATTCTAATGTTGGGCAGTCTATGTCTATCTATCTGTACGAGTACCCTAATGTGTCGTGGTAGGTCAGCTGGTCCATATATCTAATATTGCCGGTGATCTTAACCCTCTGCAACAAGGGCATCTATTACCTAGTTTTCCTCTCTGTAGATGTGGAAATTGTGTCTCTATCGAGGGAGATGGTGTTTGCAATTTTTCTGAGTATGCTTGAATATCCCATGGTCCTCCTTCTTTGATGATGCAATGAATAGCTACTGGAGTCTGCCTCTACCCAAATGTTAAAATATCCAAGGCCTCTAGCCATTGATATCCCATCAAGAATAGCCATGAGCTCTACTTCCAGTATATTGCACTATCTATATGATGTTGAGAATGCCCTTACGCAATTTCCTATGTGGTCCCTAATGATGCCTCCCCCACTTGCAAAGCTATATTTAACGCATCCATCAGTATTGATCTTGATAGATCTGACAGATGGAGTGCACCACCAAATCATAATAGGGAGAGGAGATGGAGGGAGAGTCATAGTAATCCCAAAGAATGGAGCAAGCTGCACATCATTACACCAATGTAGTGGGTGAAATAATCCTCCAATGTGAAGGAATAAGATCATACAATATACCCTTCAAATGATTCGTCTTGATCTCATGCAGATACCCCTATACTTTGTATCATTTCTCTCGATCCATAGAAATCAAAAAATTAGTATATGAATAATGATGCGAATGTGCCCACTCCAAGTAAACTGTCCAGAATATCGCCATCTCAGAAATCTCTGTCTGACGCTCTCACCTGTAGTCACATTAATCTGAAATAAACCCCTGATATGTTGCCAGACCTAGTCTGATATACTATTACCAGTAAAATTATAACTGATGGTCTCAATATCAGAACTATACTGACACCGAGAAGCCAACTGACTGCCAATCCTCCTCTGAGTAATAACATCAACTGGAATCAAATCCTACCATAATCTCCAATTAAGACTTTCCAATCCTTATAAGTTATTAAAGTGATTGCCTTAGATTTTAAAAGGAAAACCTAAACTTTTCTAGAGAAATCATTTATGGTAAAATGGAAATATCTATAGCCTTATGCTATAGAGATAGGTACAAATCCCCACGAGTCACTATTATTATGTCAAGAACCCAAGAATACACAAAGTATAATCGGAGAAATCACTGTAAAATATTACAGACTCAAAATGAACATTGACACAAGATGTCATCGACTCATGGGCTCAGAAAAAATTCATTGTACCCTTTTGTACATTAGTAAAACACCCAAGAAAGCCCCGAAATCCACAAAGGAAACACCGAACGCAGCTACTTCAATAGGACCGAACATAAACCCCCAAACCATATATCAGCCCTCTCACTTCATAAAGAATCACTTAGACTCACTCAGTCACATAGAAAGAATAGCCCCAAATCACAGAAGATTTTATGAATTTCTCATACTTGACATGGATTTTCACAAATGCACGTTGATTTTGCATTGAATAAGTAGAAATTAATTTTAGAATTGTGATCTTATGGCACTTCATAGTTTTAGACCAACGTCTACAGGGCTGACCAACGTCTATTCAGCAGACATCCAGGTTTAAACCAGACTCACCTATTTTGAACAGTATCTATTGTATAAGATTTAAACCACTCATGTCAACTCAGTGAGACCCACGTCTCATAAAAGCATTTGTAAATATCAATCATAGGAATCCAAAAGTAGATATTCATGGAGCAGCACACGTGGCCTTTTGTTGGGCTCGGGTTCTTGGGCTCACCAAATGTGTTACCGTGCAATGGGGTATAGTATCTAAATTATTGGGCCTGAACCCATTTTCATCATGGCCCACTGTTTGAGTTATAATCCCAAAATTAGCATCACAACTCAAACACTCTCTACCTTGATGCCAATGACTCAAATAGGACTCATCACACAGAAAAATAATAACTCCAACATATCCTTTATTCAGGTTCCTTAGTTCACTGCATCAAGATGGACCAAACAGCACATGCAATTCACACATAATTACCTAGTATCAATCTTCAGAATTTTCAAATTAGATTTAAACTTGTTAAGAGGGAGTACCTTAGTTCTCATATCTGCTGGAGTGAATTCAATAGGTACTTTTTCAAGTATTACAGAATTATTATGAATAATGTCACGAATGAAATGCATCCTAACATCTATATGTTTTGTCCTTTCATGAAAAACAGGATTTTTACACAAATGAATGGCACTTTGACTATCTAAGGATACAACTACTAGATGGGAAAAAACATTTAATTTACAAAACAAACCTTTAAGCCATAATGCTTCTTTTATGGCTTCGGTGGTAGCCACATATTATGCTTTAGTGATAGATAATGCAACAATAGACTGTAATTGTGATTTCTAACTCACACAGGTGCCATACAAAGTAAACACATAAACTATGGTCGATTTTTTATTGTCTCTGTCCCCCGCATAATCAGAGTCACCATGTCCCTTTAAGACAATACCTTATTTACAAGGATTAAAACATAAACCCATTTTAGTTGGCCCCTTTAAATATCTAAGTAACCATTTTAAGGCAGTCCAATGTTCAGGGCCAGGATTGGCCATAAATTTACTAAAGGTACTGATAGCATGAGCAATATCAGGTCTGGTACACACCACAGTGTACATCACCGACCCCACAACATTAGCATAAGGGACCTTTTGCATATAATTTATCAGATTCATCAACAGGGGACTGATCTTTACTCAATTTAAAATGACTTGCAAGTGGTAAAGTGACAGACTTAGATTCATGCATAGCAAATTTAGATAACACTTTTTCCACATATGCAGATTGTGAAAGAAAAAGAGCCTGTTGTGACCTATTTCTCTTAATATCCATCCATAAAATTCTTCTAGCATGACCCAAGTCTTTCATTTCAAATTTAGAGCATAAAGATCTTTTAATGTCATTAATATCACTCATATATTGGCCTATTAGCAGCATATCATCTACATACAGAAGCAGGTAAACAATCACAGATTCATTTTTATCCTTTTTAAAGTACTAACAATGATCAAATGAGCTTCTAAGAAAACCAATTGATGACACAAAGTTATCAAAGCGTTTATACCATTGTCTTGGTGATTGTTTAAGCTCATACAAAGAACTTTTTAACAAGCACACAAATTCAAATTTCTTAGGATCAATAAAACCTGGTGGCTGACATATATAAATGGTTTAATCCAAGTCTCCATGCAAAAAAGCAGTTTTTACATTCATTTGTTCAAGTTCTAAGTCAAAATGAGCTACTAAAGCAAGCATGACTTTAATGGTTGTATACTTAACCACAGGTGAGAAGATCTCATTATAATCAATCCTAGGTTTTTGTTAAAACCCTTAACAACTAATCTGTCTTTAAACCTAATAGGCTGTTTCAAATTATTTCCCTCTTTTATGTTATAAATCCACTTACAATCAACAATGGATTCATCTTTAGGCTTCGGGACCAAAGTCCAAGTGTCATTTTTTAACAAAGAGTTCATTTCTTCTTCCATAGCTAATTGTCACTCTCTTGACAGCTTACAACTTACAGATCTTCATATGATTTAGGTTCCTTAAAAGCTAGATCTTGAAAAGACAATAAAGCAAGAGATAGGTAGTCTCTCATCCTAAGAGGTTCCCTTATTTCTCTTCTAACTCTATCCCTAGCTAATTGATAGCCTTCTAAGGGATTTTCTCCTTCACCTACTTCTTGAACAAGCACATTTTCTTCTATTTCAACTTCTAGTACAGCTTATTATCAATTTGAATTTCATCATTATGTTCAACAGGTGTTCTAAGCTCCACCTGCATCCTAATCTGATCATTTTTATCTCTCACAGGTTCAGTTTTTTTATGTTTCTCAGACATGCAAGGCATATCACACTCATTAAAGGTCACATTCCTACTTATGATCATTCTAAACCACTTTACACTCCTATCCTACAACATGTAGCCTTTCACACCCTTAGGATACCCCATGAAAACACATTTTATGGATCTAGGTTCAAGCTTACCAACAATTTGATGGGAAAAAGGCTACACAACCAAAGGTTCTAAGGTAGACACAATCTGGGATTTTTCCAGACCACACTTCCTCGGGGATTTTACCATCTCAGGCACTAGTAGGGGTTCTATTTATGATATATACTGCTGTCATAGCAGCTTCACCCCACAACACTTTAGGGATACCAGAATTGATCATCATGCATCTAACATTGTCTAAAATGGTCATATTCATCCTCTGAGCAACTCCATTTTGTTGAGGGGTATAGGAAACAGTTTTATACCTAAGGACACGACTGGTCTTGCATAATTGATCAAAATCAATATTACAAAATTCTAGTCTGTCATCAGTTCTTAAAATCTTCATTTTCTTCCTAGTCTGATTTTCAATCAAGGTTTTCCAAGCTTTAAATTTTTCAAAAGTATCTGACTTTGGTTTTAACAGAAAAATCCAAACCTTTCTTGAAAAATCATCAATTAAAGACACAAAAAATATTTGTTTTCACCTTGAGTGATGGTAGATGAAGGTCATCACAAATCAGGATGTACATACTCCAAAATTGAAGTAGCCTCATGTTTTTCGGTATTAAAGTGAAGTCTATGTTGTTTACCTAGAGTACAATGCTCACAAAATGGGATTTTTGAAATATTGTATTTTCCAAAAACACCTTTTTTTATTCAAAATGTGCAGGCATCTTTCACTTATATGAGCTGACCTGTTGTGCCATTTTAAGGTGGCATCAACCTCAGCAGTTGAGGACTTACAATGTGACTTGAAATAACTTTAGCTCTAGTGACATATATTCCATTTTTTTTGGCACCCTTGAATATTACAAGTGAGCCTTTAACTACTTTTAATAATCCATCACCAAATTTAGCTTACAGGCTAATGTCATCTAGATTTCTCATTGAAATTAAATTTCTATTTAAATCAGGAACATATCTTACTCTTTCTAGGGTAAAGATATATCCATTCTCAAACTTCAAAGTCACACTGCCAATTCCTAAAATTTTACAAGCAGCACTTGTAGAACCCCAAATAATTTTAAACACCTTAGTGGCACTAAGACAAGAATATTGGATGGCTAGACCCATTTACGACATAGAAAACATTCGATTTGGAAAATGATATCTAAAGAAAAGTTGAAGCTCTTTGAGTTAGTTTTCCAACGCACTTTGAATTACCTCGGATATCGGGAGAAGAAGTTATGATGAAAATACTAAAGGCTGTTCAATATCAATCGAAGTACGCGAAATATAAAAAGTCAAATTTCTACACAATTTTCTAGCACCTTCTTAAACCTATAACTCCCACATAAATGGCACCCGTATTAATGAATATTAGGCCCTTCACTTGCCCTTAAGTTGTGAGATTTTTACCTATAAATAGGCCCCAATGTATACACATTTTTCACACCAAGACAAAAGCTTCTAAGCATAAAAGAGAGAGTTTTCAAGTCTAGAAAAAAGAGAAAGGAGAGGGAGGAAAATTAATTTTTCCTAGAAGTTTTGGTGCTATCAAGAAGTATTTTCCAAGCATCAATTTTCAACGGAGAGTTTTTTTTTTGAAACATCAAAGGAGTGCATTTTTCAATAAGGTTCAAAGCATCAATCAAGGTAGATAGAGGTACAAAGTGTTAATTGGTGTTAAGTTATAAGTTTCTAGCAAATGAAGATTTATGTTAATGTTTGTATGTCTAATGGTACCTCCAGTACGGCATACACCTCCATGTCTAATGGTACCTCCGGGTACGGCATGTACTTCCGGTCGAGGCGTCGTGTTAAGTCATGACTCTACGTGTTTGGGATCCTACCGAAAATTCTACTATGAAAAGGTTTCTAAAGTTACAGGTTTGAAATGTACAGCTTGATCACGAATGCACCAACGATATCTATTGAGTTTTTTTAACTCACGGGTTTAACCCCTTCTCTACAGATTGATATGATTCTACCTTGGGTCTGGATGATGGAAAAGATGGAGAGTGGTGCAACGAGCCCATGGAAAACGCGATGAACAAGTTATTTAGATTTATTTTTGTGAACGTTTTCAATGTTATTTCTTTAAAGTATTTGAATAACGCTGAACGTGAAAACAAGTTATGTTTTCTTCAAATAAATTACATTTCATTTTTTTTATTTCAGTGTTTTATTTAAAGTATTCGAAAGGTTGTTGTTAAAATTATCATTGTAAAAATTAAGCTTCCGCTAAAATATATTCTCCTATGACTAAACCTCCGGTTAGTTAAATAAAGTAAGTAGCATTTCAGTCCACAAGGGGTCGAGGCGTTACAGCACTATTACCCATTACTACCTCACCCCCATTTATTTCTTTAAAATTTTCTAACCAAGTTCTTTTGGAAGTCATATGCAAGGTGCAGCCAGAGTCAAGAATCCACTCTTGACCTTGGTCATTATTTTCAGAAAAACTAACAGTATTAAGGTTAGTAATGAGTTCTGTAACAACATAGACATCCACAGTCTTATCTCCTAGTGGCTAAACTACATCGCCTTCATCCACCTTTTTATCTCTTTGTTCATTCTTTTTCTTGTAGCAATCTTTAATAAAATGACCAGTTTTTCCATAGCCATAACACTTTCTATTCCCAGTCTTAGACTTTGACATAGGTCTTCCTTTCCCTCTCTTCTTGTTATTGATATTTCCTTGATGATTCTGATTTTCATGACTACTACCTTACCTAGTAAGTGATCTACCTCTAGCAAACAAACTCTCAGATTTCCTTCCCTGCCTTTCAGATTTAAGTTCTAATTCTTTACTTCTTAAAGAATCTACAACAACTTCAGGAGTCAAGTCATCCCTGTCATACTTAATAGCAATTTTAACATCTTTATAAGCTTCAGGCAGCCTTGTATTCCATAGAAACCTTATCACCAGAATTAGTTATATCTTGAACCAATTTATTAAAGACATCAAGATTATCTTCTAAATCTTTGGAAGGGTCTATTTTAAAACTGAAGAATCTTACTAAAAAAAATATTTTGTTTGGTAAAGACTTTGCTAAATATAGTTCTTCTAGTTTATCCCAAAAAGCCTTGGCGTTATCAAGTTTTCCAACTTTTCTTAACACTTGACCAGACAAATGCAATATGATAGAGGTATAGTCAAGTTCATCAGATTCCCTTTTTTGTTCTTCAGTCATAGTATCAGGAAAATCAGCAGTTACAGTTTTTGCAACTTTTTGTTAAACAAGGACCCCTTTCATTTTTTGCTGCCAAATGAGGAAGTCCCCTTTTCCATTAAGCACCCCAAGTTCAAATTTAGAAGTTGACATTTAGAGTTCTTAATCAACACAAGAAAATTATTTGAGGTTCAATGTTCAACAGGAAAGGTAGATACAGAATAAAATTTGACAGTACTAAAAGTCAGGCAAGTTATTCAATATCAAGAAGCTTCAAGAATCAAGGAAAAATGGAAACACGCAAAGTATTCACAATATCAAGAAGTAATAGTATGTTCAATGCAATACACTTTAGGCTCCAAATGCCTAAGTTCACCAGGATTCCGTGAAGATCAAGTCCTCCGGTCAAGGCACAATTTGGGACATCAAGACCAGAAGCAGGAAGAAATATTACCAATATATCACACAGAACCAAACATGAATGTAGCTTACAAAATTTATCTACAAACGTATATTATAATACACAGGAAGATCTATTAGGTTGTATATCAATTTATAGCAACAACAACATGCATATTACATATACAATTAAAAAGTAGATTGGATGTTATGATAGGTCAAGGCTGCAAACCAAAGTAGTAGTCGAGTTAGGACTACTAATTAACCAAGAAAGCCTCGAGAATGATATTGGTCGCCTAAGAGTCAAGCACGAACACTGAGTTCGCCTAAAGAAAGCCCTGCAAGAATCTAACGAGTCATCCAAAGAAAACAAAATGTTAGTTCAACATCAACGCAAAAGATATGAACAGAAAATATATCAGATCTGTTAACAAGGAACGGATCTAGGGTTTTTCAAAAGATCGAAACCCAAAGTAACTTTTCAAATCTGACTGTGAGAATTGATTTCTCACAACTAGGTCCTTGACGAAGCTCGAACGCCATAGATGGCTCTGATACCACTATTATGTCCAGAACCCAAGAATACACAAAGAATAATCGAAGAAATCACTGTAAAATATTACAAACTCAAAACGAACATTGACCCAAGATGTCATCAACTCATGGGCTCAGAAAAAATTCATTGTACCCTTTTGTACATTGGTAAAACACCCAAGAAAGCCCCAAAACCCATAAAGGAAACACCGAACATAGCTACTTCAACAGGACCGAACAGAAACCCCCCAAACCATAAATCAACCCTCTCACTTCACAAAGAATCATTTAGATTCACTCAGTCACACATAAAGAATAGCCCCAAATCACATAAGATTTCAAGGGAACTCGAAGAAGACAAAGGAGAAAGCAACCAGAAAGTCTAGGTTTCTAGAGAGTTCAAGAGACGGCAAGAAATAAATCGTTCAGCTAGGAAACCCATAAGGCACAACTATTTATATACAAGCCATCCAATCGTAGATATGATATGAGGGATCTAACGGTCCTGGAGCAGCACACGTGGCCTTTAGTTGGGCTCGGGTTCTTGGGCTCACCAAATGTGTTATCAAGCAATGGAGTGTAGTATCTAAATTATTGGGCGTGAGCCCACTTTCATCATAGGCCACTGTTTGAGTTATAATCCCAAAATTGGTATCACAACTCAAACAACTATGAATGTACTATAGTATCTCTAGTGACTTATGAATACCTGTCTTAAAAGACAATCTCTTTTATTTTCCCAAAATACAAAATTCACAAAAATATAGCTTTTGAACATTGTCTTTTTTCCAAATAAACCTTCTTTTCAAAGAAGTTTCAAACCGTTTTCACCAAGGTGGCTTAATCTTTTATACCATAAATCTGATTTATCTAACTACCCTCACTTAGTTTATAACATCATTATGTAGAACGCTATCTGAATTCATTACATAGTTCCATTTACCTTTGGTGTATATGAGTTTCTAATTTCTTGTTATATTTTTGTAAAACTATTTTTCATCTCAATTTGATAATTTTCATCATCTAAGACCCCTAGGAAAATAAAAATGAGATTTCTTCTCAAAGCTGGGAGATATCTTGTATGCTTCAATAAAATTATTTGTCTATTTTTCAACCTCAGAACAATATTGCCAAGTCCTTTGACTTGGTAAGACTCATTGATCCCTAATTTTACAAATCCTCCATCAAGTCTAAAGAAATCAATAAACCAACCTATATTGGAGCTCATGTGAAATGAATAGCCTAAATCAAGGGTCCAGTCCTGATGATGCTTTTCCGTTGTAGAAATATAGGCTATTCCAATATTGGATCCTGTTTCTTCCGCAGAAGAGCCATTTTTATTATGGGACTCATTCTTTTGATTATTTATTTTGTCAAAACAATCTTTTATAAAATGCCTTATTTTTTCACAATAATAGTACCATTTATTTATTTATTTATTTTTTGGTCTTTCCCTTATATGATTTCTTGTCTTTTCCCATTATTTTCCCCATTCTTCTCACTGTAATCTTATCTCTATTATAAATGTTCTGACTGAAATTACTCACCCCTTTATTAAAATTATTAGAATTTGATATTGAATTCTCAACATGAAGAACTTTCTTTTTATTCTGATTTTAGTTCCAACTCTCTATTTCTAAGGGAAATGTGAATAATTTCAAAAGTCATTCCTATCCTATTCTAAAGCATTCTTCATATCTTTATGTTTTACTCCAAGTGCATTTAATAATAATAGGCTAACAACTTTTTGATAATCAGAGATCTTTTCTCCACAGTTTACAAAGTCTTGTACATACTATTAAATCTATCCATATTTACAAAGTTGAGAGTAAATTATTTCTCTTGTAATTTGGCTGGAAATGATAAATTTTTTACTATAATTTATCCAATCGGAGAGAAAATTTCTGAATAGCTAGGTGTGTTTTACAGATTAAAAGTTTAGCATTACTTTTCTTGTCAATAACAACTGATATTATGGCGTCTATCAACATCATAAAATTTCGACTATGAACAGAAGGGACAAGAATTGAACAATTTGCACTGAAAAAATAAGTTAAAAAATGTATCGTGTTCATGAATGGATCGCTTCTTGAACTCATTGCATTTCATGAACTATAAAATAAAACAAAAAACGTTTTATCAGGTGTTTTTCCATAGATCATGAGATCTTACAAATGTTTACACTGTGGAAGTGGAGCTCCACATAAACCAGCATTGCCCACAAAAGCAGATACAGGAATTGTAGCCTTGTGTGGAGGAATTTTTCCACTTAATCTATTCCCAGAAACATCAAAATTTTTAAGATATCTGAGATTCAATACCTGTCTTGGAATTGTGCCACTCAATTTGTTTTGTGACAGGAAAATGGTTGTCAATAACTTGGCATTGCCGATCTCCAATGGTATTTTCCCTGATAGACCATTTCCGACGAGTTTTATTACCTCCAAACTACTTAAATTTCCAAGAGATTTTACCATATATCCTCTCAAGGGATTGTAAGAAAGAATTAGTGATACTACAGAAGCCATAACGGGTTTGTTTCCAATGTCATCATCTATAGGCCCTGAGAACATGTTGTATGAAAGATCAATGGAGTTGTAGTAGCCAAGAGGAAATTCGAAAGTTTTGGCGAATATTGGTTTCAAATTTCCAGAAAAATTGTTGGAGTGAATATCCAAATCCATCAGAAGTAAAAGATTCCTGAATTCGTCTGGAATAGACGAATGGAAGCCATTGTTCGATAAATTTAGAAAAGAAAGGTTAGTCATGTTTCCTATCCAAGAAGGCAGTTTTCCTGTCAATGCATTGTTTGATAGATCAAGAGTCGATATTGATGTCGATGCCAACCAGTTTGGAAGTTGCCCTTTGATCCCAGTCTTCCCCAGCGACAGGCGGAAAAGGTTTAATTTCTGAAACCAATCTGGTATGCTCTCGAGTCCTAAAGGATTTAGTGAAAGGTCTAGATTCTGTAGATTCTGTAATTTAGAAAGCTGGGAAGGAATTTGACCAGAAAGCTGGTTTCTTGATAAATCCAGCGTCTGCAAATTGTTTAGATTGCCAAAACTTGGTGGAATCTTTCCAGTAAACTGATTATTGGAGAAGTATATATCGGTTAGATTGGTGAGATGTCCAATAGTTGCTGGTAGCTTTCCAGTGAACTTGTTGTTTTCAAAAACAAGACTTCGAATCAGTGGAAGATTGCCAAACCCGGGTGGAATACTGCCCGTAAGTTTGTTGTCTGAAAGACGAACAAATTGTAATGAACTGAGCCCAGTTATAGACGAAGGTATACTTCCAGTCAGTCGGTTACCGTCAAGGTACAACTCGACTAATTTTGTAAGACTACCGAAAGATTTTGGTAAGGTTCCGGACAACTGATTTTCTGATAAGTCGAGGTACACGAGATTCTTGAGTTTTCCAATGGTTTCTGGAATGCTGCCAGAGAAGTTGTTTCCGTGGAAATCGAGCTTAATTAGCGAAATCATCTTCCCAGCGGAAAATGGTACCGAACCAGACAATTGATTTCCGGAAAGGCCTAGTTCAGATAACGACGTAAAATGTTCGAAAAGAGTCGAAGGGACAGGACCAGATATATAATTGTTACTGAGATAGAGCTTCTTCAACTGATAAAGATACCTGAACGTGACAGGGATTGATCCAGTGAGACTGTTTGAATCAAGAAAAAGATAAGTCAATTGAGACAACTTGCCAAATTCAGGTGGAATTTGACCCCTTATGTCCTTGAGATCACTGAGATCTAGAAATTCAAGAAAAGACAGGTTTCCTAGAAAAGGAGAAAGAGTTCCAGACATTGAGGTGTCGACAGGGGCATCGGTATCCGAAAATAGGCCCGGCCTAGAAACATTAACGACTCGACCTGAGGCATCGCAAGAAATGCCATCCCAGGTCTGGCAGCAATCTGTTTGAGGTGTCCATGTATGTAGCAGTTTTGAGGGATCTGAAGTGATTTTATGTTTGAAATCTAGTAAGGCCTCTTTGTCGACGGCATAGCAGGCCTTCGATTTCGATGCGGAATCGAGGAAGAAGAATAGATGAAAGATGAGCAGAAATATTTTTCTGAGATTGGAATTCTCCATTAGAGCGGATCAAGACGCTGGAATGATGGACTAAAATTTAAGCTTGGAGATGTGGATGTCAGAAAGTGGGTTTACAGTTTTGTCATGCGTTTAGAGTCTTTTTTGCATTGAGGAATAACTTAAACGTGTTTACATAAATAATTTGTCACTTATATTTGCTCACATCCAATATTCTCTAATTGATAAATTTTGGCACATGCCTTCTATTCATCGTATTGACAAACTGTCTTTTTTTCTTTTTTTTTAATGACCGTGGACCTGCTTATGCGCACTTCGATTAATTCTATAGAGTCTTGAAATTTACAATCGGATGCTCACCTTAGTGGCCTTGAAGGGACTCGAACTCATAACCATTGGGAAGCAATTTTAAAGTTTGCACTAAACTACCCCTCAAGATTATTGTATTGACAAACTCTCTATTGAACTTGTATCTTTAATCATTTTTCATCATTTGAAATGGCCAACTTTAGAGCTCCTAACCTATTATCATTTATTAGTAGTAAGTGGTAAATGACTTGGATCACAATGCATGCACCGAAGTGAATGATAGGTCTAACAATGGAAAAAGATCACTGGGCTACGCAACTTTCATTTTCCTATTTATTTTCAAACGAACATATAAGTCGAGAAGTAAAACGTACTGTGTTCACTACACAAATCCAAACTATGTCAGAAAAAAATAAAAATGAACGAGATACAAAGCAATTCTAGCTATGCTGCGTCAATCTAGCCACTTGACCTGTCTCGGCCAGCTTCTATAGACGGATTGGTCAGCCCTATCGAGTTAAAATAAAGGACAACTTGATTTACCTTTAAAATCCGCAAGATGATGATGATGATGATTATTATTATTATTATTATTATTATTATTATTATGAGAAAAAGGAAAAAATAAAAACTGAAGCACAGTGTTAATTGATTTTGGTGACTGTCGGGCCGTTTTGATGTGAGTAGATGGGTGTTTTATTTGGGCTGAATTCCTGTGATTGGATATAAATAGGATGGTGAAAAAAGTCAAGGAAATAAATGCCTCAAGACTTTTGAGAACACTCAATTTCTCACAATTAAAAATTTATATATGCAGTATGTCGAGACTTGCACACGTATTTGAGAATTCTCAAATTTTCACATATTTATTTTAAGCTATCTTTAAATATCATAATAAAAATCCTAATCTACGGTGATTATTTAAAATCAATATATTCGGAAAGGATTCAAACTCTATTTGAAAGGAAAAAAAAGAAAGAAAAAAAATAAAAAAATAAAAAAAATTATATATATATATAGAGAGAGAGAGAGAGAGAGAATGAATGTATTCACCATTTAATGATGTGCAATGTCATCAGTGCTTAATATGTTGAGAATTTGTTCAAAATCAATGAAGTGTTGAAGTGTGGAATGTTAAAACTAAATGGTGGAAGTGGAATATTAAAACTAAATGGTGAATGGAACCAAACGGTGGGATGAAAATGGTGGAAAAAACAATAAAAAACTGAACGGTGGCCCAAGTTCTTGGCTCATGCGGTGGCCACACGGTCGCATGGCATTTACCGAAAATTGGAGGGGCTGCCTGCGATGTTCCATGTGATCGCATGGATTAATACCATGCGGTCGCATGGGTGAGAAATCCGACCATTGCAATATTGTTTCTTGTCGTTGAAGGTTCAAATTTTGGTGGCTTTTCATTATGTTTGGCACCACTTCGAGCAGCTATCATCCATGGCTATATATAGGTGATTTGTGATCATTTCAAGGGTGTGAAAAAAAAAAATCGTTACAAACATGAGAAAAACACATTTTGATCCAAATATTATTCCACATAAAATCAAACCATTGATTCCTTATTCATATTCAAATCTTCCTTGTGTTCTTAAAGTTTTGGAGGATCGCGCTTATACTTTAAAGATAAATCCTTTATAAGGCTTGATATAATCCTACATACCGTTTGCCAAAATCTTTAAGCATCTCAAACAATCCCGAGATGAGGCAAATATAATTTGAGGACAGCGATTACGTGTTCGAGCCTTCATTTCATTATGTTCTTCATCTTCTTCATTTCATCTTCTTGATTTTTTGGTTATTGGCTCTTCTCCAATTTCCTTGGTGATGCAAATTTCCCAACAATCTCAAACTATAATTAGGCGATGGAGAATGAAACCACTTTGGTGACAATCATGTTGATGGATTAAGATCTTGTTCGTGGGGACTGTTTGATGGCTCGACTTGTTGGAGAACTTGAATCCAGATTTTGTGCAAGTCGAAATTGCTCTCAAAATTCGGTAAGTGAAACTACATTTCGATTTTACGCATACATGTGGATGTGTTTATTGAATTCTGAAAAATTCAATGTGCATTAATAAAATATGATTCATGTTGGATCTTCGATCTAATGAAACGATGCCGACAATTAAATGGACATCATGAAAGAAATCGTTTGATTTTTTGCACCACCTTTATGGAAATAGACGAATCAGTCTCTACATGTATCCATGATATTCTAAAAGAGGATTTAATGATAACTATTGTCACATGCATGATAAGTATACTAAGATACCGCCATACTGGTTCTTTATTTGGTATATTTAAAGAAAGTGAGAAAGGCAATGGACTTAAATGTTAGAAGCATATTCATTTCATTAAATGACACATTTTGGATTTGTTTTATCAGATGGTGATAGTCAGATGATCACGAATTTCCATTATTCTGATTAAATTTTCATTTGCATTCTTAAACTACAGAATTTGTCATATTAATTTGTTATTGAGAGAATGCATGAATTTAGCCTTTGAATGGCAGTATGTTTCTTTGGTCTGAAATGCCGACAATCATGTTCCTTTATGATAAAAACCACCTTAAACTCTGTTTAAATATCTGATCGACTAGCTGCCAATAGAGAAAAATGCATGTAAGTTTATACGTGTTGGCATAATTCAATAGTCGACAGAGAATGGTATTACTGTTCGTCGAACATGCGTGGCTGCCTGTAATCAGTTAAGGACCATGAAAAGGTGTATATGGTTTAAATGGATTAAATGGTGACTTTTCAATTTTGCAATTTAAAACCATTTGTGAAGTTGACAGTTTTGTTTATTGGGGTTAATTTACTAGCATGTTTTGGTAATAAAATTCTGAAAAACGGCCTTAATATAAAATCCTCTATGTTTAATGAATAGTCTGAATGAATCTCTACTGATTGTCTTCTCCCAATCGAAACCTCGCGAAAACACTTGTCAGCCATGGAAGGGATAAATGGAACCCAATTGTGCGGTTCGTAGTAAGGCTTCTTTAGGATATTATGGACACAATCATGGCTGATCCGTAGTAGGCGGTTGAGGAAGTTGCTCAACTGTCGACTTATTATAATAGGAAGTAAGTAAAATGGGTGTGGTGCATTAATGTCAACCAATAAAAGATTCATGAAGATGGGATAGGATC
>NW_019229281.1:309359-317676 GCF_002742605.1 Olea europaea var. sylvestris
TTATAATATTGGAAGAATGCATTTGTTGAAAATGTTTGAATTTTCATTTCTTTGTTGAAGTATATGGGAACGAGAAAATTTTAAAGTGTTAGAATTTTATGAAAGAAATTATGTGAACTTTCATGATCAATTCCTTTACTAGAAAATGGAAAATTACATATGAATTATTTCATCTCACTTTGTTGTAACAATTGGAATGGTTCATATGCATGAATGTTAAAGAATGCAATTTAAATCAATTGTAGTGGCTGATCATCTATTTGACCATGGTTGTTATTCGGTGATTAATTCCAATATGTGGGCTATCACATTTGCTTGGATGATATATCCACTTGAATTGCCCACATGTTTCCATAGGGCACCATTTACTACATAGTGCATTTGCCATTATGTTGGCTTATGGACTTCGAGGTGCAAGTAAAGCACATCCATATTTTTGTTGTGAGACTAGTCTATTAATATTTAATGGGTCTAAAGGATGTGCATAAATGTGGAAGGATGCCTACTATTTGTTAAAAGCTCATAAAATTTCATGACTACTTATTCTATTGAAATACAAGAATCACTTGATAAGCTTGATGGTTGATTTCATGTTCTATTAAAATGATGATAGCCACAAAATTAAGTGAGATGATCTTATGTAAATTCGTGTTTGCATATAAATGTGACAAAATATGATTTTGTCCAAATGTGAATAAGGTGAACATATGCCTTATTGTTTGATATGATATAATCTTGTAGAAGTGAAAGAGTGCAATTCTTGTTAAACAAGAAGCATAGTCTTATTCGAGGAACCAATTGAATTGTTTTATGCTTGGAAAGGCATTATTGGTCTATGAGATGACTTTGATCAAATTGTGTGATCAAAATTAAAGATAGTTGGATTGAAGTATGTTGTGACTTAACAACCACTATCTGAAAGTAACTAAACTTTCATGAGTATTATCAAAGTGAAAAGAAAAACTATGAAAGATTTGATGAACTTTAAGTTCAATTGCAATCCCAAATGTGGGGGTTGATATATTGAGGAACTCTATGTTCGAGTATAACCCGAAATGTGGGGGTTAACATTAATACTATATACTTATATAAGAAGTTTAAAGATATATGGATACAACATTACAAGATTGCATAAGAATTCGTAATTGAGGAATTGTGGGGGTAACTTAGTTTAAAAAGTTACCGTATCCTTTATCTTTTAATCATAGAAATACATCTATGATGGAGAATAGTAGTGAAGGCCTTATAAGGATGAAACACAGTAAGTCTAAAGTGGATTAAATGGGTAAATGCTGATTGTGGTGCTTGGAAAACCAATGGAATATTTAAAGAATACTCATTGAAGATCATTGTAATGATTCAATGATGATAAGTGAATACCCAAGTATTAAAATCCACAAATAAAAGTGATTGGCTAGTTTAATGAATTAATGGAAATCATCCAATGGTGTTTTAAAAATCAATAAGGCTTTAAATAAAACTAGTGAGAAGCATGTGGCTTCTTGGCGGTGACAAGTTGTATCTATCAAATGAATCGATCATTGGCTAGCTATATTTTGATAAGATACTAAGTCACATAAAATGAGAAGTAAAGACATATAAGTCTTAGAGGTGACGTCACAAGGAAATTATCAAAGGTGGAATAATTTCCGAAGAGAATTTAGCGGATCCTTTAACTAGACCACTAAATAAAACTTTAGTGACATCTACTTCGAGTGGGATGGGGTTGAAACTTCAAATCTATAAAGGTCCACCAATGACAGCAACCCTACCTGTGATTACTCAAAAGGTAATCCACAGATTCAAAGGATAAAATCAAGTCATTCGATATGTGGGATGGTTGCAGCATTATTGAAATCCGCATTGACCATATCCTCAGTAAAATAATGCTAGTTGTTACTGAAGTGAGGGTTGAGCATTAAAGCTCTTAATGAAGTTCAGTGTTAAAAACAGAAGTACCTCTAAAAGTAATAAAGGTACTGGAAGAACTTCACCTAAACAAACTTTGAGGTGGTGCCGTCTCAATTGAGAGTTGGAGTTTCTCTTTTAAGAGTTTGTTGAATAAGATGAGCCCAAGGTCATAACAGCGCTAAGCGAATTTTGAGGAACTTGAGAACACGTGGTATTCATGTGAATGTTTGAACCGATATTGTCACATGGAAAAACTGGTTCAAAGCTACGCTACCTTTGATTCCGACTATATTGTTTGGATTACACTATGGCTAGATTCAAGTCAAAAGATATCTAGTCCTTATGCATGAGTATCGTATGATTTGGATATGAGACTTTATTGAATTTTGAACAAGTGGGGGATCGTTGAGAATTTGTTCAAAATCAATATAGTGTTGAAGTGTGGAATGTTAAAACTAAACGATGGAAGTGAAATATTAAAACCAAATGGTGGATGGAACCAAACGGTGGGATGAAAATGGTGGAATAAAACAATAAAAAACCAAACGGTGGCCCGCTGCCTGTGATGTTCCATGCGATTGCGTGGATTAATACCATGCGGTCGCATGGGTAAGAAATCCGACCGTTGCAATATTGTTTCTTGCCGTTGAAGGTTCAAATTTTGATGGCTTTTCATTATGTTTTCACCACTTCGAGCAGCTATTATCCATGGCTATATATAGGTGATTTGTGATCATTTCAAGGGTGTGAAAAAAAAATCATTACAAACATGAGAGAAACACATTTTGATCCAAATATTATTCCACATAAAATCAAACCATTGATTCCTTATTCATATTCAAATCTTCCTTGTGTTCTTAAAGTTTTGGAGGATCGCGCTTATGCTTTAGCGCTAGATCCTTTATAAGATTTGATATAATCCTACAAACCGTTTGCCAAAATCTTTAAGAATCTCAAACAATCCCGAGAGAATGTAAATATAGTTTGAGGATAGCGAGCGTTCGAGCCTTGATTTCATTATGTTCTTTATCTTCTTCATTTCATCTTCTTGATTTTTTGGTTATTGGTTCTTCTCCAATTTCCTCGGTGATGCAAATTCCCACATAATATAATCTAAGCACCGGTACTTAAGAAATCATTTTCGTATATTGTTTATCCTAAGCACCGATGCTTAGTTTATGTTAAGCAATATATGAAAATGATCTCCAAAACATCGGTACTTAACTTATGTTAAGTATCGATGATATGATACATCATTTAATTGATGAATCATTAAATTCATGGGACATATTAACTTATTCACCAATTAAATGGTATGCTATACTATCAATACTTAACATAAGCTAAGCACCGATGATTCGGAGATCATTTCCGTATGTGTATATCTATAATCATACTAAAATAAAAAAAACTATGAGAAGAATTCATAATTATAGTCATGTGAGCTGTACGAAAGCAGATAAGGCTAAGCTCGGTTTGAACGTTACTCTATGTATGTCTGTTTGGAATTACTCATGATTCGATTTGTATAATGGTGCATCTAATATTTCAAATTAATAGTTCAAGATTTAAAGAGAAAAATGAAAAAAAATTATATCGCATTCAAAATAACATGTCTTCAACTAATCCACAAATGTCACAAGTACCCACTGAACTGTGTCGAAATATTCAATCTTAATATTATTCATATTCGTAGCACTTGTTATAGATCCAAAGAAATGAATGTGGATAATTAACGTTGTGTAATCTAATATTAATTAATTCAACTTAAGAATTTCATACTTGAAAAGAATCATTCCCAACATTATAGTTGTATCACTTGCACTTTTCGACGGCAAATCTGCATTTTAAGGCACATCAAGTATCTACTAAATCATAATACAAAGAATTCAGCATCCACAACCCTACTTCCAATATTTGCTAGAATTTACCCATTTTTGAGTTCCACTTTATAAAGCTAATTTTTTCTCCAAACTCATTTTTAATTAGATATCTTCAATAAAATAATATTACACGTAAATTATATATTTACTTGTCAAAATTGATGCTTGGATGAATAAGAAACTGAAGAGTAAAGTATATTGATTGAAAGGAGTTTTTACATTGGAGGAAAAACAGTAGAAACTTATCCCACATTAAGAAATAATGAGGTAAATCAATTAGCTTAAAAATCTTTTAGAGTTGAATACTTCCTTTTTATAATTAATCAAACTCTATCTTCTCTAAGATGCAATTTGAACAATTTAAACAATATGAAAAGATATTTGGATTTTTTTTTTTATTAAATTGGAAAGGTTAAGGCGTGCAAATCTTTTCAATTTATTGAAGCCTTGTATGAATTTTGAGAAGTATCTGAAATATAATGAACGTTTGGATATTAATGAAAATGATTTATCTTATAAGTTACATGTTTTGAAGTATTATACATATCAAGTGAATCAACAAGAGCAATTGAAATGATACAATATTTGAAGATATCTCAAATGCTTATATTACAAACAAAAAATTATTATTGAGAAAGAAATTGTTGAATAGGTAGATTATTAAAATTTAATTCATGTTTTTGCCTCTAAAATTGCTAGACGAATAGTATTTAACTAATTCTTTAGAACGATGTCGACTTTGTTATTTGATTATAATATAAATCTTTTGCATAATTTTATTTGTTGTTTTATTGTTAAGCTTTAAATTAACAAGTTAACCATTGAAATGCATACTACAATTTTAGGGCCTAATTTGTAAAAGGGTAATTAGCACAAAACGTCTTTACCTTTCATTATAATTGTACAAAATGTCTCTACTTTCCATTTTTTAATATTTTCACCTTTAATTACACCTTTCATTGCGCAAACAATCCTTTCGTCAATTTTCTGTCAGTTTCTCCGTTAGTCAGCCCAATAAATTCAAATTGAACATATTTTTAAAAACGCAAAATGGTTTAGGGTTTAGGTAAACCTACCATTCTGCTTCTTAAAAAATATGGTCAAATTGATTTTTTTGGGTTGACTAATGGAGAAGCTGACAGAAGATGGACAGAAGGAGACTATTTGCGCAATGAAAGGTGTAATTAAGGGTGAAAATGTCAAAAAAATGAAGGTATGGACGTTTTGCACAATCATAATGAAAGGTAAGAACGTGTTATGCTAATTACCTATTTGTAAAATTCGCCTCAAGCCTTGAAAATCACAGACCAGCACTGTATTAACTCAGGAGAATGTTGCACTAACTAATGTTATTGGGACCAGTATAATTATGTTGTTTGCTATACATGAAATTGAGTCCCACTATCTTCAAATGCTTTCATCATTTTAACTTGTCTAATAAAACACAACCATCAATCGCCATTGTCAAGCTATGATTGTTGCTACTCATTCATATGCCGGTAATAAGTGGCATCCCAATACACGGGCAACCCAATAGCTAACAAATGATTTGAACAACATCCATCTTTAGAATGAGGATCATGATCACCAAGATCATTCTCAAGTGTCACGTTCAAGTGGCCAATTGTGCAGATTATCAGAAGTGGAACTTTCATTTCTTCTACTTCCAAATCCTTTGATCTTGATCAAATCTTACTTGTCTCTGATATTCAAAAAATCTTCTTTCTGTTCAACTTTTTGTCATGATAACCATGTCCTCTTTGAGTTACATGCTTATTTCTTCCTTGCGAAGGATTACTTGGGGATCGTTGCGTACCATGGACCACTCAATAATGGCCTTCACAGTTTTTCAGTGTCTCTTATACGTCTTCAACTGCAGTCCCTTTCTAGTATTCATGCCTCTGCCAATGTTTGGCATCGCAATCTCAGCCATTCTTCACTACCCATCATTAAGGAAGTTAGTTGTCATCAAGTAGCCAATAAAAAGCATTCTGTATGTTTAGATTGTCAAATGGTTAAGAGCCACACTTTACACTTTAAAAGTTTATATGTTTCGAATTTTTGGGGACCAACTCCCATTTAATCCACTTCTGATGCGCATTATTATATCAAATTTTCGGATGACGCACCAAGTTCTTACGGCTTTTTCACTTAAACTTAAGTTCGATTTCATTCAATCTAACGTTAATTTAACCTAAAAGTTAAAGCCCGACAATCTAATTGGGATAGTGAATCTCAAAGGTTGAAACATTACCTGCTAACTCAAGGAATTAATCATCTTCTTGCGTGTCCCTATATACATCAATAACCGAGAGCCATTGAATGGTGCCACTGACAAATTGTAGAGTAGGTCTCCCCTTGCTCATTCCAATTTACCTAAAATATTTTATGAAAATGCCTTTTTAATTGTTGTTTACGTAATTATTAGCTTTTCCACTCTCTTATTCCAAAACTGGTTTCACATATCAACTGGTTAATCATTCTATACCCATTTACAACTTTCTATGTATTTTTGTATGTTCTTGTTGGCCCTTTGTCCGTCAATATAATAAACATAAAATCGATATTTGATTACAAGCATGCATCTTTATTGGGTATAGAGTTTGTAATCGAGGTTACACATGTTTAGATATCTCTACTGGAAAAAATTTTTATATCTCATCACGTTGTGTCTGACAAGTCTCTCTGTCCTTATAAAGCCTCTCATCAATCACCCGCTACATATTCTTGTTTTTTCTATGGTTCTTCCAGCTCATTTCATTTTATCTATTTCTAGTTCCACGTTTTTTGGTGGTTGATAATTATCAATTTTTATCGAACTCCACTGTATATGGCTTTATTGCAGATCCCTCAATTTGAGGATATTTTTCTAGCATCTCTTGTGTCAGGGATTTTACTTCGACTTCGCCTAAAGATCGTACTGCACCTCCTCTTGTACACTCTCCATCCCGATCGCAACCAAAAACCTAGACCAAGAACCCACTTGCCACCTGGAGTAAGTAAAATATCATAATTAGCAAGAGGCTATGAATAAGAAGTGTTGGATTTCAAACTCATTTAGAGCTTGCATGGTTTAGTGTATTGTGCTTTGAAACTGTCTAAAGAGGGTCCAACGTGAAAAATAGAAGTTGACGGCACCAGCCTACCACTAGCTAGTCACTAAGTGGCGTGGCGAAATTTTCAACAGATTGTTGAAGCCCGTCTGCCACTGGACTTGAGCTAGAGCATCGCATTTGGCACTGGATCGCCACGCAGTCCGATTTTTTACTTATTTTAGTCTTACATGCTTTTTTGGTCTAGTTTCCATCTTTTGAGTTATTATTAGGGTTTATCATGTACCTTTGTAAATAGTGGACTCTTCTTTATAATTAGATTATTACTAAAAGTTAGAATCATTGCGTAGGAACACAATTTATGTATTTTCTCTCTATTGTCGCTGTTGAATAAAATTTTCAATTCCTCCACCAAATTAAATTCTTGTTTTTGTGGTCATCTTGTTGTTGTAATCAATACTTCATATCGTACCTTATAATCTCGTCCCATTTCTTACAAATGATATCAGAACTTTGGTTTGATTTGTTCGATGTTTCTTGCTCTTAATGATAACCACAAATTATGACACTCTAATTTTGAATGGCGGCATTAAATTCTTGTTGTGGCGATGAACACGCGAGTAATACTCACTCAAATGGATATGGGTGATGCATTGTAGGGATTCAACAAGATACCCACAATTTGAACGATGGAGGAGAAACAACGAGAATTTGAAGGCACTTTCCAAATTCATCTTCATCTATCGAATAATATTCTTCAGAAAATTTTGAATGAGAAAATGGCAATTGGGTTTTTGTTAAAGTTGGAACAATTGTACTCGACCAAAATTTTGACAAGCAAATTGTACCCGAAATAGAGGTTGTATTCTCGTCCCATGACAGAAGGCGGATCATTAGTGCCTATTTTTAAGGAGATTGTGTTGATTCGAGACTTTAGAGGTAAAGTATGATAAAGAAATTTTGGCTTTAATTCTTTTGTGTTCATTGCCCTGATAAGACATGAGATGTCATATTTCTCATCCATTAATACTTGTATTTTTGTGATTAATTAACGCCTAAATGTATTCAGTGCCCTTATATTTTGATTTAGGTTGTAAATAGATGGAAAATATGGAGTTTGGAAGAAAAGAGCGAAAATGATCAAAATGGAAAAAAGTGAAAGCTCAGGAACCAAGTTGAAAATAATCCATAAATGAGACAGGCGAAGAAATGAAGATTCAAGAGTGTTGGAGGTCAATTGGATCAAGAAAAAAGTCATAGAGGTGAAATATAGTCAAAGTATTATTATGTATCAACTTTCAGGCGAAAAAGCTATGCTCGAGGTTTTTAATCTCTACTTGAGACCCATTTTTAACATAGTAAACATCTGAGTATCAAAATTGTAGATCTTTGAGTTAGCTTTTTAACACACTTTGAATTAATTCAATCGGATATCGGGAAAGAAAGTTATGATCAAAATATTAAAAGCTA